>NW_026596057.1:12917531-13018129 GCF_907164565.1 Psammomys obesus | reverse complement strand
GCGGACGCCGGGCTGCAGACGCCCGGCCCAACCGCCGCCCCTACCGGCGGCCGCGGCGCGCGCCCCAGGACGGACAGGTGGGGGCTCCGCGGCCGCTCGCGCGCGGGGGCTCGTGGGTGCCTGCGGCCGCCGCTCACCTTGCAGGGCAGAGAACAAAAGTGTGGCGGGGCTTGGCGCTCGGATCAGATACCCGGCCCGCGCGGTGTGCGTCCCCGGGAGTCGTGGCGGAACGAGGGAAGGGGCCGCGAAAGAGGAGAGTCTCCCCACGCACAGCCCTGGGATCGCAAAGGATGGAGTCGGTGCGCTCGCCCATTAACGTGCCGGAAGTGCTGGGTAGGCCTCTGGAGGTGTGGAGCGGGGTGACGGCCCTCGGTTTAGAGGAGCAAATAACAGAGATCTGACGTTCCCCAGCCCCAGGCTGATGCCTTCCAGGTGGAACGTGATTCCGAAAGGTGGAATTTTTTTTTTTCCCTGCAAGTGGAAGGGTGTTGTTTCGCGGGGTGCATCTAGGTGGCCTACTTAAAATTAGCAGCATTTGATGCAGTGTGACTTAGTGGAAGGTTTTCAGTGAGCCACGTCGGTGTATCTTTAGGTCATTGGGAACAGATGCAGACCTTGTCTAGACAATGTGCAATAGAATGGGGAGGGGAGACAATCTTATTAGCAGCACCTAGCGTGAAGGGACCAAAATTCCTTCTTATAATAACTGAAACAGAACAGATTGCTCTTCTATGCAGAAGAAAAAAGCTAACCACTGTCCCCTTTGACTGCCTTTTGTCTGTCAGTCTTAACTCGTTGGAGAAGGTAGAATGCTCTGTCATCGCCTTGGTTAAATCACCCCCAAGCAAAAGTAGGTGTGAGTTAGAAACGAAGCAAGAAAGCCCAGTGCTGGATGTCACTCCATTTTACTTTGAAAGTCTCTCCAATAGTGATGGAGTCACTGATAGAAATACAGAAGCCAAAAAGAAGAAGGAAGAAAAACAAACAGACCAAAAAAAAAAAAAAAAAAAAAAAAAAAAAAAAAAAAAAAAAAAAAAAACAAACCAGAAAATTTCAACTGAGAATAGACTAAAGAAAGAGGGTAGAGATTTTGGCAAAAAGGTTCAACTGCGTTAGGAGTTTTCCTAGATGCCTCAAGTCCCAAAGAAACAACAGGCAAACTTAACAGTTGGAGGGGGAAATAGCCTTTCAGTCGTTGAGCAAATGTTTAATTTTTTTTTTTTCCAAGTTAGAGATTAAGGGAAAGGTGGCTGGGTACGTGCCAACCATAATACATAAAGCTTTAGTTATAACATACCATTATCCCAAGTTATTAACAGCTTTTAAAATAGGAAAAATAAGAAACATCGGGGAATTTTATTTGGTATAAATGTCTTGCAGTTACTTTAAATTTGAATTAGGGCTTCATAAGAACAAATGAGCCTGTGTCCCTCCATCTGCCAATAATTTTCACAGTTTGCTGTAAAAGCAATGACGTTTTAGCTCAGACTTTGAAGAGAAAAGGCCCAGGAGTTCATTGATGTGGACAGTAGAGTCCTGTGCCTACAGAACATCAGAATTTAGAATAATCACTCCAAATGTGTTGCTTGTGTTGACAGCAAAATCATAGTTTTGTTAACCTTAAGAGTTCAACATTTTCTGAACTTGATAAAGTTGAGAATTTGTGTATGAATCTATATATATTAAAAAAAAAAAAAAAAAAACAAGGCGGGAGAAGCCAGGAAGATGACTTAAGAGGCAAAGTCACTAACCCTCCAGCCTGAGGATGTGAGTTCGAGTTCAATCCATGGATGGAAGTAAAAAGCCAGATGTGCAGAAAAATGGGAGTTGAAAACAGCAATCTTTTGGCTGGAAGCTCTTGGGCCAGATGCCCTGAAATGTACAACTGTGCAACTTGTGAGCTGAGACAAGAGAGACCCTGCCTCAACCAGGTAGAAGATGGAAGCTGCCCTCGGTGTCCACCTAAGCACACAGGAAACAAGAGAAAGAAAGCTGGGTGTGGTGTGGGGTCTGTGTTCCCAGGTCTCAGGGGGCTAGAGTGGGAGGACTGTGTTCTAGTCTAGGCCCTAGAGTAAGGGCCTAGCTTCCAGGAGCCAAAGAGATAGAAAAAAGCTTATCCTCTGAGTTCTTGTCGATGTTTATAAACTGTGAGTTATTTCTCAAAGTCTGGTCCCCATGCATTTATATGCAAATGAAGCAATGACTACTTGCAACAAATTTTCTTTACCAGAGCACTATTTTTTTATAGTTCTGTAAGTTGCTTTATGAGATCCATTTGCTTTTGCCAAAAGAGAGGAAATATGCAGTCTTAGAACAAAAACAACAACAAAAAAAATGCTAATGGATACAACAAATGCTATTATATAAAATAGAAATCGATAAGAATTCAATATGCTTAAAAGTCATTTCGGGGGAGTCACCATTGTGTAACAATTTTATTACCATTACTTCCAAAGGGTAAGCCAAGGGACCCATTTAGATAGAGAATGAGCTCTTCCAAGGCAAGACACCACTGCAGCACAAAGCAGATCAACAATTCATCTCATTGTCAAAACCAAACCAGATGGGTACCTTAAAGAAACCTGTCAGCTATGTTTCCAGTGTTCTGATCTAAAATGTAGGCAAAGCAGGATATCCAGAATTCCCTGCGAGGGTACAGAAGTGAGAAAGGACTTCAAAGGCCAGATGTTGCACAGAAAAGAGATGCACAGTTTGAGGAGAGCCCGCTAGACTCACAGTGGAGAGAGATGTGCCGTTGTTTCCGGATACTCAGGACAAAAATGATCCAGAGCATTCGGATCCGAACGCCTTATCAAGTCATTTACAACCACGCTGTTCCTCACAGGAGCAGTTCTGCGCCCGGCATGAATCAGCAGGGGTGTATTCACTTCAAGATGATTCCTTTTTCCCTGGAATTCCTGTGGGGGTGGGGCCAAGTTTATGTGTAAATAAATTTTTGTATGTTTAAAATGTTTTCAGTATTAAAGACAGTTCCAGCAATTCCTCATTTGTCTGACATAGTTATTAAAGGAGTCGTTGAGGGGTTGGTTATAATCAGTTATTCTAGATAAATTATATTTCCATCTTGAAGTTCTAGAAACAGTTTAAACCATTTTCGTTGATTTTTTTTCTTTGAAGTTTCACTACCATTTTGCTTTAAGCTAATAAAATACAGTAGAGCTTGTAGCTCAGAAGTATAGTGCCAGAGATGAGGGAGGGAGGATGAGATTGGGAGGGATTGAAGGAGGGGACTACAGCTGGGATACAAAGTGAATAAACTGTAGTTAATACGAGAAAATAAAAAAAGAAAGTATACTGCTGCCTAGTGTGTTCAAGGCTTAATCCTCTGTACCACAAGAAAACGGAAGAATGTAGCTGAACTTTTTCATGTTACCAGCAGTAACATGAGGCTGTGATACAAGATGTCCTCCGGGGGAGGACATACATACTTATGCTCATAACCACTCAATAGACAGTCTCTGCTACTGTGTTCCTGGATCTCACAGATCTGGCCCTGAGAACTGAGTTTCCTGCTGTCCTGTCTGTGCTACTATAGCACTGCCTTGCTACAGTCATGAACACACCTACCCCTGAATTGCCTTCTAGCATGTTAGAGTAGCCTGGGAAACCAAATAAACCCTATTTTAAACAAAACACAAATGCTAAAAGCTCTAACTTTGAGGCCTCTTATTTAACTGAAAGTCCTTTTGTCTGTTTTCATGTCTTCCTCTAAGTTCAGATAATTGCATTTACCTGATAGCTTTTCTACATAAGTGAATTATGTTCAAGTTTCCTTATGAGAAATCTAAGCATAACTTTTCAGATTTAATGGGAAAAAAGGCTCTTTGTCCACTATCACATCCATTTCCTTTTAAAATATCAAATATGTTCAAAATTTTTAGAGGAATTCATAAAGCCATACTAACAATGATTGGCTAATGGCATAGGTCAGGGTTAGAGTACACTCGGCATGCATGAGATCCCTGCTTTGTCCCCCACCGCCAATTTTAAAAGAAAAAACAGCAACCTACTAAGACTGTAGAATGGAAAAACCTGCAGTAAGTGGTAAAGATTGGGAAAACATCAGTATATCCCTATTTAGGAAGTGTAGATGAGGGCCCAGACGCATGCATGGTCCTAGTGAGTTAATCCACCTTACCAGCTACACGGGCAAAGTCAGTTTATCACAGATGAGGGACAGACAGATAGTATTTGCCTTCAGATATGATTCTCTGGACATGTAACATGTAAATGGGTAAACAACAGCTCAGTCTCCATTTATAAAGTAGGGTGAATAGTCGTTAAGGTATGCTAATGTTATAAAAGACAAAAGCTGTGAAAGTATTAGAGTGGAAATGGCATGACACTAAGTATATGAAATACTGGACTGGGTCTTTTTCGAAAGGAAGAAAAAATGAAGGGCATTAGTGGGTTAACGGGTTAACTAATAGATTGATTAAAGTATTTCATTAATATTAAGTCACTGACATTAATAATGACTGTGGTTACATTCTTAAGAAATATTCACTGAAGTATCTAAAACTAAAGGGCCAAGTTGTATATATTAAAAAGTGTGTTTACATTTATTATTTATGTAAATATATATGCCATGATAAAATGTTAACAGCAGGTGACTGAGGAAAGAGTGAGCATTTGCGATCTTTTTATAAATTCAGAATTACATCCAATAAAAGGTCTTATTTTCTTTTCTTCTGGGTTTATGGTTTTTTGTTTATTTGTTTGTTTGTGGCAGAGTCTCATGTAGTCCAGACTGGCTTCAAACTCATACTGCCGAGAATGACCTTGAATTCCTGACCCTCCTGCTTCCACTTCCCAAGTGCTGGGATCATAGGCCTTACCACACACCCTGGAAAGTTTTTCTTAAAACAACAGCAAAATTACCCTTTGAGCCAGGTGTGGGCCATACCTGGAATCCCAGCACCTGGGGGAAAGGTGGCATTTTGGATTAATCTCTTTGCTTTAGATAACTGTCACACATTTTTTTTTTCCTGCATCATCATCTTTTAAAAAAAAAATAACTGCATTCATTTATTGTGTATGTGTGTCTGTATGTGCACCTATGTGTTATGGCACTTGTGTGAAGGCAGAGGATAGCTTCTAGAGTCATTTCATTCCTTCTGTCATGTGAGTCCCAGGAACCAAACTTGGTGGCAGTCACCTTTAAAAATGGGCCATGTCTCATCTTAAACAATTAGCTCGTTCTGCAACATTTTCACTGTATCTTGAATACTGACCCCTTCACCACCCAATCCACACACACACACCCTCACACATGCCCTTGTCCCTGTGGCTTACTAAAGTGGCACCTTAGAGCTGCCATCACCTCAGTCTACTCTACCCAGTTTACCATTTTACTCACTAGTCAGGATTCTTTGGCTGATTTAAATATGCACATTTTAATTTCTCCTTCCAAAAGATGCTGATTCCTTCCACAGCACATCTTCCTCTCCCGAGCCCTCCACTTCCTTTAATTCTTAGGATCCAACTAAAGACCTGCCTCTGCTTCCATGATCGCTGCCTTCCCCAAACATGTGTGGAGGTTATAAATTAGTATCATCTAGCTTTGGCAGTTCATTACATAATGGTTTGCTCTGTGATCAATGTGTGTGTTTCTTTACTTTTTGTCTTTCTGAAAATGGAGGTCTTCCTGTGTAGCATTGGCTATCCAGGCACTTGCTACATAGACCGGGCTGACCTTGAACTTTCAAGAATCTTCCTGCCTCTGTGTCTCTGGTGGGATTATAGCTACTTGGCACTACATCTGGCCAAAGACATACATTTCTTAAGTCCCTCAATAGACTATAAATTCTTGTACAGCATCTTTGAATTCATGGTTTTTATTGAATACTTACAAGAGATAGGCATTATAGCCAATGCCTTACTTAATGTCACCTTTTTTAATTGTCATGACAACCCTGAAAAGTCAGTCTTTTAAAAGTACATTTACAGGGGCTAGAAGGATGGCTCAGTGGTTAAGAGCATTTGGCTGCTCTTCCATAGGTCCTGAGTTCAATTCCAAGCCACCATATAGTGGCCCACAACCATCTGTAATGAGATCTGATGCATCTTCTGGCTTGTAGGTGTACATGCAGCTATAGCATTCATACACATAAATAAATGTTTTTAAAAATAAATTTTCATAATAAAGCTTAAAAGTGTTGAATGACTTGCTCAGGGTCATGCCACTGGGAAATATCAAAGGTGGCATCAAACCTAGGCATTCTGATTCATCTCTCCGAAGTATATCGTTCCCAGTAAATCTGCTTCACATGTGTTCTTGTCAATCATAGCACAATGTCACATATGCTGATGAGGCTTATAGAATACTGAATATAATGTACTGGATGCTAACCATGAACCATCTAGTTCATCCAGAGATAACCAACATATGTTTAATTTTAAAAGGAATTTCTATAATTTACTTACATTATGAAAGCTTAAGAATTCCAAAGAGTTGAACTGCTTTTCAAAATCCTTCTGAATAAATGAATATTTAAAATGTAGGATGAGGAGATGGCTAAGTGGCTAAGAACCATTTTTCTATAAGCACATAGGCCTGACTTTGACCCTACAGCATCCACATGACTGAACTTCCTGTAACCCCAACATTGGGGAACAGTCAGATCCCAAGATCATATTAAAAAGTCACAGAATTGGGAAGGTTGAGAACCACTGCCTTCAAAGAATCTAGCAACTAACAGCCTGAAACAGGCAAGCCAACCTTTCCACCATAGCCTTGAAGTATTGAATCCCCTGATTTGCAAAATAATTCATCAAATGCTTTCTCTTGCCATGTGTAACTGAACACCACTGAGAACAAAACCAAAACTAAGTCGTGAAGAAAAAAAAAAAAAAAGGTAAGGGAAAGGGAGGAAAGGTCACAGCCAGTGCAAACAGAAGCCATCCAGGTTATAGTCAGTTACTGGTTGAATCTTGGGAATCAACAGTGAGCAAGTGCATTCTCCTTCCTTTTTTTCTTTTTTTCTGTTTGTTTATTTACTTTACATCCCAGTTGTAGCCCCCTCCCTGATCTCCTCCCAGTCCTACCTTCCCTCCCTCTTCTCCCTACTCTCCCCTCCTCTACTGCTCAGAAAAGAGGATCTCTGCAACCACCAACCCTCCTCAGCACATGAGGATGGAGAAGGCAGCCCCACCAGGAGGAAGTGAAAAAAAAAAACAAAAAAACAAAACAAAAAAAAAAACAGGCAACAAGAGTCCATGTCAAAGACAGAAATCCTTCTCCCCTTACTAGGGAACCTACATGAAGACTAAGCTGCCCATCAGCTACATCTGTTAGGGATCTAGGCCCAGTCCATCAATGGTCCTTGGTTGGTGCTTCAGGCTTTTTTTTACATGTATATGCAGGGTGAGTTTTATGTGCACTGCCTACATGCAGGAGTCTCAAGAGGCCAGAGAGCATCACATCTCCTGGAACTAGATTTACAGGCAGCTGTGAGATGCCTGGCATGAATTCTGGGAATGGACTCTGGTTGTCTGCAAGGCCGAGCCATCTTTCCAGCCAGCCCCATGATCATTCACTTCCATGACCACTGAAAAACTGGCCCAGAAAAACTCTTGGGGCAAAGCTGTGTAAATTGTGTGACTAGTTTGCTAGATGTCCTACTTTATTTTTAAAATGTATTCCTAGGCAATCAATATGCAGCTTGCATATCAGCTTGTGCTTCATACAAGTCACCCCTCTGTGGTTTCTAGACTTCGAAGCTTTTACAGCATGTGCCCTTGAACTGTACTTTTGAAGGGTTCTTCTGTGATAAGTGGATACCTGTAAGAATTCAGAGCAACTGAGTCGTGACCTCAAAGGTTACCTTTGTCTGGAGGTGAGCGCTGTGGATGAGGAGAGCAAAAGAAGACAGAACAAGGACACCAGTGCACCGGCAGCTGGCGTAAGCCCGGCGTAAGAATTCATTGGCCAACCACCCGGCTGATGATGAATTTTTTAGACTGAACTCAGTGTCATTTATGCTTGCAGATATTATACACAAACAAACCTTTTCTTCCTGGATTTGGCAGACAGGATCCCTCTACTTCTGGCCGATCTGGAACATGCCACAGAAACTAGGCTGACCTCAGTAGCACACACACCTGCCTCTACCTCCTGAGTGCTGGGATGCACCAACACGAGTGGCTGAATTTGGCATCTATAAAGATACACTATCCTCCTTTTCAGTTTTTTATATCTTTATTATTTACGTGTGCGTGTGTGCGTGTGTGTGTGTGTGTGTGTGTTTTCCAATGCTGAGGACAGATCCCAGGGCCACAGAAATCCTAAGCAAGCACTGTGACCTACGTCCACAGCCCTAGAGCAGGCTTAATCCTACGTCAGCCACCACTACAATCTTGGCTAACAGGATGGCTCCCAAGTAACTGGAGTAACTCCAAGCAACTCTAGTAAACACCCCTCCCCTGCTCCCAGCAGAGATGCCCCAGGCTATACTGTGAAACTTTTCACTTTCCGTAGGAATGAGGAACAGGAGAATCACAAGAAACAGTCTACCAAAGCTGGGAGGCAGACCTTCAATGCATGGAGAAAATGAGATCAATTAGCAGGGGAAGGAAGCTCTTCTCCAGGGACAAAAGGGACATAGGCTGCCCGAGGGGTGGTCCCTGGGCCGAAGGGCCTGCCTTGTCTTTATTCCTGGCGACTGTACCTTAAGCTGGGGTGACTCGGTTTCTATTCCTTTCCCAACTAGACTATCAACTAGAGGGATATGCCGTTTATGAGCCTCCTTATTAAGAACTGATCTTTTATTTATTAATTATCCCATTGTTTACCCCAGTAGAAATAATATTTTTGGTGAGCTCAGAGTTAGTCATCTTTCTCCCCTAAACCACAGTAAACAACCTTCATGCCCCAGCCAGTTTTTATTTTAAAATTAAGATAACATTCTCCCTATTCTCCATATTCTTTATTCTTATGATCGGTTAATTTCCCAGAAGCCACGTTAACTCTGAGCAGTATTTTAAAATGCCAGGCACTGTTACCTGTGTGCTGTAGCTGGTCTTTGCTATCTTACGGGTTCTTTTTCCCATCCTGTAGCTCCCCCTAACACTGGATAGGAGAGAAACAAGGACAGAGGGGAGAGAGGAATAAGGAAAATCCCTGAATCTAATTTCCTTCCTTTTGTTTCTTCTATGACCCACTACTTAGCAAACTGCAACCAACCTCCCTATACAACTAACAACCATCAACCAAGCCTCTGAAAAGTTTCCAGAATTCCAGATGTCACACAATCACAGAAATCGTCAGCAGCTGGCAAAACAGTGCTTCTGCTAGAGCACGAAGCAAATCATAGCTGCTGCAGACAGTCCAAAGCAGCCTACATCCCTACACCTGGGACTAAAATGAAAGCACAGTTTCATAGTATTTCTGTGTTTTTTTAAAGAAGCCAAAATTCCAGAATCCTTAAAAATGTCAGGAGAGTGTGCCATCATGCTAAATTCTGAGACTTTCCTTGAATTGCTGAAGTTAATTTGTATATTGGACACTAACTTGAAGGGACCAAACTTAATGTTTCCATTTTTTTTTTTTTTCTTTTGATTCCAAATTGCTGTCTAGGGCCACTGGGTAACTGTGTGGACTGGGCTACATTTGCCCTGCCCCAGATTCAGCTGGGGACGCTGCCTTTCAGACATCCCTAACAGGCCCACACCCAAGCTAGACTACTGGAGGTGAAAATGGGTCCGCATTGTGTAGCGAGCAGATGCAGCTACACTGACTCGGGTGGCATTTAATCAGCACACTCCATCCTTTCCAGAGCTGTGCATATGATAAACCCAAGATTAGGTTCACACTGCAAAATTTCCTTAATGTCTCAAGGAGACCGGCCAGGCAAGGATGTCAAGAAAACAATCCCTGTTCCCTTTCAAGGAGAACAAAGCTGCACTCCTTCCTGACTTCCTTTCCTTTGGTCTTTATTTCAGTTTGGTGGACAGTGCCCCGATTAGGCAGGGGCACCAGGATGATTTTCTTAGGTTTCATAAATTCCCTAGGGACAACCCCATGGATGTTTAGCTATGAAGGTTTTAAGTGAGATATGAATCCTATTTAATTAACCATATAAAATTTATAACCAGAAAATAAAGGTCTACATCTAAAAATGCCAGTATTTAGGATCTAGGGCAAGAAATGGAGACAAAATCAGGATAAAGATGAAGCCTCAGGAAGCGAAATAATTATTTCACTTGAGATTCTGGGAATTGAACTAAGAGCTTTGTGCATTCTAGGCAAGTGTTCTGCCACGGAGCTCTGCGCCTACCAGGAAAAGAAAAAATGCAGCCACTAGGACAGTGTTCATTTTCTGCAGAAAGCCTTTCAACATCTTTCCTGCTACAGTAAGATTTCAGACACATCAGTAAGAAACTTAGTGCTTCCCTTGAATGTCACCAGGAAGAAACTAAAATTGTATCTGGTGTAAAATGAGCTGGAAATTGTAACATGCAAGGTATCTTTCTTCAAATGAAAAAAAAAAATGTCTTCTAATAGACACAAAGTGAGGAGCCTAGCAGAGTAATTTTCTGGACACAAACTGTTTACGCACTGAAATAGCCTCAATGTGGAAAATGTCAGTTTATTTTCTGTGTGGATCTGTCACGAAGGGTAGAGGTGGAGGAATGAGAATCAGGTAGTGGGCTGGTGGTCAGTCTGGTTGTTTAATTATTTATTAGGTAGTCTAATAAATTCTCATTCTGATTCATCCCTTGCTCATTTAGTGGTCTCATCAGGCTCAGAGCAACCTGATGTAATTTCTCATCCTGGAAAGTCAGGAAAGACCAATTCCCAAAGCCCAGCCTAGCCTCCTGTTCCCCTGGATTCTGATTCAAAATGCTGGGATTATAGGCATGTACTACCATACCCAACTATGTATCACTTCTTATAACAGACTCAAACTTCCTGGAAGATAGGGTTGTGTTCAGATTTGGGAGTTCTTTCTCTGTCTGGCACAGAGGAGGCTTTCGCTGACTGTAACGAGTCATCATGAGTGGAGGCTGTTGGATGGATTCCTTGAACTTAAATCTCTTGTGGTGAATTGCAGCTTCTTCAAAATAGATGTCATAGCTCACTTTCTCCAGACACCTTTCTCTTTTGTATCCTTGCTTATTGTTTCTCTATCATCATCATTATTTTGGTTAGGGATACTATAGTTACGTCTTGATTGAAGAAGCTGGTTTTAATATTGTACCCATTTCTAAGACCCTTTGTCTTTACCAAACTGTAGATGCTATTTTTTTAAACTATTTTATTTGGGGTTCCTTATGCCTTTACCTCCCTTCCAAGCCCCCTGCCCCTAGGTAGGAGAGAAAGGTTAAAAGGGAAAACAGATGTTTTCTTTAGCCTTATTTCCTGCTAGTTAGGGCTACTGGGTTCTTTGGGGCAATGCCAATATCAGTCTTCAGGATATCTAGCAGTCCAGCAAACCAGCAAACACAGCAGAGGGAGGAACCAGCAACAGCACGGAGAATGGCAGCCTTCTGCTTTCTCCAACCTTTTCTTCCAAGCATCCCCCTCCTCCTCGCTGTGCCCTGGTATTTATACCCACCCTCTAAGGGTCCTCAGAAATAAACAATCTCCAGGTGGCAAAGATGACACCCCTCAGGAGACAGTTATCAGTGGTGGGTAAACTAAAAAGCAGCTCCATATCCCTCACTTGGGATTAAAACAAAAAGCTGTTTACATGACATAACTGAGTTTTTAAAGAAACCAAAAATCCCACCACACCCAACAGCTGAGAATTAAGTTCCTTGAAAGTGGGGACCCAAGCCTTCAGTTTTATCACCTCGAGAGTGCACTTTTCTGAGCACCTCTCTCCCATACAGCCTGCCTCTTAAACACATCACCTGCGTCTAATCACTGAGCCACCATTGCAGCCCTCTGTGGTGGGTACTAGGTAGGTCATCTCCCAATCACATTGCTAGAAGCATCAGTGTCTGAATTTTATTGGAGGCAGTTTTGCTCCTGACTCACCATCTTAGTGCCCCAAGTTATGACGCCTGGGGGGCTTCAACTGTAACCTAAAGTCGCTTCCTCTCTGCTGCCACAGCATTCCATTTATTGAAAAAATATTACAGTACTACCAAGTTATTTCCCATACCACAGCCATGTCACAGTTTCTTTTCTGTAGCGAACACCTCAGGATGCTGTTCTAGAGCCCCTTGATGCTGCTGATCTCAGAGGACCAAGACAACACATAAAGTCCGGGCTTTGCTTTGCCTCTCATCAGCTATGGGAATAAGGCAAGTCACTGCGATTCTCTGAGCTTCAGTCCTTCACCAGGAAAACAAGAAATAATAAAACCTCCGTCATAATTTTGCTGTGAGGATGGGAATCAGCTCAATGGTACAGTACTTGCCCAGCAGGCACAGGACCCAGGTTCAACCTCCACCCCCCAACCCCAAACAGAAAACAAACACATTGAGAGAATGGTGCTGGAGCAAAGTTCAGAGAATTTGTAGACAAGGTGGCTCTGAGGGTATCTGGTCAATTAATCAATAGTAGCTGTTATTCTTTCAGTAGCTCTTATATAGTTACTGCCGTAACATAAAGGTACTCATAGAGGCTTGTCACTGAGCCGGCTGGGGTGTGCATGTGCGCTGTTGCTAAAGCTGATCAGATTATACATCATCACAATGTCTGTGACCTATTAATCAGTCGAGATGGAACCACATATCTCTGCTGTAGCCCCAGTATCGCCAGAGGATCTGCTGTGTAATGGCCCTACAGCTGTCGAGTAAAGAAAAAACAAAAACAAAAACAAAAAAACCCCCAAAACAGTAGCAATATTGATCTTGGATATTTATTACAAGTCAAGAATAAGTAATTTCTCTATCACTCCCTAATGCAAAGTCATTTATAACCGTCTCTCCTAACACATCAGGTTAGAGCATAGGAAACGGACCTGCCATCTAGCCATTGCTTATAGCCCACAGCCAAACAGCTCATGTGAAGACTGACAAGATAGTTCCCAAGAACCAATTTCTAACTGGGCACTAGTGGCCACAAACTCAGATTCAGTTGCCTTTAAAAGTGTATAGAAAGCCTGGCCGTGGTGGCACAGGCCTTTAATCCTAGCGCTGGAGAGGCAGAGGCAAGCAGATCTCTGAGTTCCGGGCCAGCCTGGTCTGCAGAGTGAGTTCCAGGACAGCCAGGACTGCACAGAGAAATACTGTCTCAAATAAAACAAAAAACAAACAAAAAGTAGACCTAACCCCCCAAAAAGTATAGTATTTCAGAGTACATTGTGCTGCATGTACTATAAATACTGTGCCGAAAGCATATGTATATGATGTATACACTATATGTGTATGTATGTACTATAGATGACGTATGTCTAGATGTCCTGTGCTGTATGTTCCTATACTCTATATACTGAATGTACTCTATATACTCTGCAGTAAGTACTATACTGTATCTACTGTGCCTTATGTACTGTATATATCTATTGAGCTGTCTGAGTTGTGTGTACTCTGCTGTACGGCACATTAAATTACCATCACTTTTTTTTTTTTTTTTTTTGGTGTTTCACTGTATATTCCTGGCTGTTCTGGAACTCACTCTATAGACCAGGCTGGCCTTGAACTCAGAGATCTGCCTGCCTCCACCTCCCAAGTGCTAGAGTTAAAGGCTTGTGCCACCATTGCTTACTCTTCCATCACTATTCTTATTTTATTGAATAACATTGGTTCTGAAGGTGAAACTACTAGCTGGAAATGCAGGGATTTGGAGACCAGGGCTCTAGTTCAGCCTGTGTCCCTTGCCCAAACAAATCTACACTATAGCTCTTGTGTCTGATTGCAAACACCGGCTTTATCTGATCTGTCCAGTGGCAACCCCCGCCTCAGCAAACAGGCCCCAACTCACAAGCAGCTTCTGTTCAAAAAGATTACAGAAGCTTGTGTTCAGAGTTCAGAGAATATTCCCCAGTGAAGCAACAGTAGAAATGATGGTTTGGACCCCAGTTTGTTTTCTTTTCTTTTTTTCTTTTTCTTTTTTTGAGACAGGGTTTCTCTGTGTATAACCCTGGCTGTCCTGGAACTCACAGAGATCAGCCTGCCTCTGCCTCCCAAGTGCGGGGATTAAAAGCGAGCGGCACCACGCCCAGCCCAGGGACCTCAGTTTTGTCCACAGCAGTTTATTCATTTATAATGTAGTTAAATTTGAGATTAGTCCAAGAGTAAGAGGGAGGAAAACTAACTTCCTTTTCTGGATACAAGCGAACACTAGCCAAAGCTTTGAAATATGTGTGGGCTGTTTACTCGGGCACTCTTCCACTTGTGTTTCCTCTCCCCGCCTTACTAATGTCCTTTACTAGAGGGACCCGAGGGCTCCCACGGCACCCCGTTCAGACCATTCCCACCCTGCAAGATTCTTAGCTTCCTCTGTCCTCAGTGCTGACCCTCCTGCCTCCTCATTCTCTCTTCCATCTCTCTCTTCTGGTCCCCACTCTATTCTTCCCCCAAGCTGTCTTCCCATCAAACATCCACTCCCTCAGTTGGAGCTGCCCTCAGCAAATTAGGAGGAAGGAAATCTGGTTTAAGTGATCTGTGAAGCTAAACTCAATAAGAGCTGACAGAGAGCTTCCTGGGTGCCTGGGGTTATTCCAAGCATGCCTCAACTCTTTAGATGTTCAACAAGCTGGTGAGAAAGGAGCTATTATCATCTGCATCTCACAAATGAGCCTGAGAAGCAGCGGTGAAATGACTCACACCTGGTCTTTCTGCTGTGTTCAGTAATGGAGGTGGGGTGTGAATCCAAGACAGTCTGAGACTAACACTTTGGTCTCATTTTAACTTTTCCAGAGGATCTAAGTCTTGAAAATGGAAAGCCTCTTAAACTGAAGGAATCACTCTACTTCAGGCAGCATCAGGTAGATTCAGGAACATAATCTGGGCTGGGCAGCCACATGCCAGCGTGGAAAATTCAAGGTTTACAAGGCATAGTTAGGTGAAACGCAGTGCAGGCTTCACCGAGGTACTTTAGCTTGTATTCCTTCCCATAGGCACAACCTGTGAAGATGTTCTTCCTGGCCAAGCTGCAGTGGGGAGTGTTTGTTCCCATTTGATTCTTTGTTTGTTTGTTTGTTTGTTTGTTTGTTTGTTTGTTTTGGAACAGGGTCTCACGATGTAGTCCGGGCTAGCCTGGAACTCTCTATGCAGACCTCACGGAGATATGCCGGTTTCTGCTTCCTGAGCGCTGTCTCTTCCCAGTTCTGGCTCAGAAACAGATATAAAAAATGGTTGAGCCAGGTGCAGTGGCACACACCTTTAATCCCAGGCTCCGGAGACAGGGGCAGGCAAATCTCTGAGTTGGAAGCCAGCCAGGGTTATACAAGCTATACAGAGACACCCTATCTGGAAAAACAAAGAGAGAGAAACCGTTGATATCGCTCACAGAAAGGCATCAAGAAACACCAAGGTCAGTAGCATCAGTAGGAAGATAAATGACAGTCAGCTCTGGTTCATGGTATGTTGAGGTCTTCATGGCAACTGGAAAACACATGTCTCATGGGCAGCTGCTCTGCAGAGCCAGGTGGCTTTGGTATGCAGACAAGCAGACACTTTGACTTCAGGGACGCCCTCTTAGTTGCTACACTATGCTGTCAAATGACACATGGACCATACATGTTTTGTTGTTGTTGTTGTTCAAGGTTTTTTTGTTTCTTTGTTCCTTTCCTTCCTTCCTTTCTTTCTTTTCTTTCGTTTTGGGTTGTTGTACTGGGACTTGAACCCAGAGCCTTTCATATATATACAAGGCAACCCTCTAACTCTGAGCTGAAATCCATTGTTCGTTTACAATCACAATTCGAAGCAAGTTTGGCCAAAGACAGGCTGTAGTGGTAGGTGGGGAGCGTGTCCTGCACGTGTTGCTCCTCCTCCCATTAAGCTTCACTGTGTTCCTTCCTCTTTCTGTGCCCTTTGCCTGCTGCGGCCACCAGGTCGCAAAAGAGGTTACTGTGGGATTTCTAAATCTGGGCTTCGATGCTTGTGCCATCCTTTTTTTTGGAAGCCCTTGAGCTGTCTTGCATAAAATTCCTGACTGTCCTCTGTGGGGAAACACTGGGAGACGCTAAAGAAAGTTAGATTTCAGGTACGGAAACCCCACTAGTTCAAACACCTCTGCTGAAGTGAGGCCATCTTGGACTCTCCTATACAAATGGCAGTCAGTTCTTCTGGACCTGGCTAGAGTGGAGGCTGTAACTCCAGCCAGCCCCACTGAATCATGAAAAAAATAACAAAAAGTTTGTCATTTTTAATCTCTTGATGGAATGGTTCCCTACACAAGGATCTGTACCTTGGTGTAGCAATTGTAAAGACAAACAGAAACAAAACATCTATTTAAAATGTGGTAACATAGAGAGTGTTCTGTTTAAGATCCAGCAAGACAAAGTTACCCATCTGCACCTTCATTTAACTTCAGGAGGAGGTCCTCCCCAGAGCAATCGGACAGAGGCGAAAGCACAAAGATTGGTAGGAAAGAAACGGATAGATACTGCAGAAAATCTACAGCTGAAGCTGCTAGTTACCAAGAGTTTCATAAAGCTGATGGATTAAAGGAAGAGCTGTACTACCTCCTATATGCTGGCAGCAGTAAGAAAACAAAAGCTTAAAAATATATGTTAAAAATAATCTTTATATAAGTGAATGTAACAGAATAAGTATGTGATTTATAAAAATTACTTAAGTTTATTGATGTCATTATAAATAATGACCCACATAAATAAAAAGTACTTACCATTGTAGGTTTTAGAAATCTCAATCCTATAGCACATCATTTCTACCCCAACTTGTCCTAAAGATTCAATGTGTGTGAATTCAATCTATTTTGGCATACTTTTGTCGAATTCTGTCAGTTCAGTAAGTACATGCAATGGAGCTGGACAAGGGTCCGTCCATAAGAGAATAGTGAAATTGGAAGGTTTTATTTTGTTTTGTCTTTACCACAAACCAACTCCAAATAGTTATAAAAGTCAAAATTACAAATCTTTGAGAAAAGGTCTCCTTGAAGCTGGAGCACAGATTTGGCTAGACTCGCCGGCCAGCACATCCTCCTGTCTCTATTCTCCAACAGCATGATTATGGCACACTCCTCATCTGGCTCTGTGTGTGTGTTTGTTTGTTTTCTATTCTGTGCTGGGGATAGAGCTTCGGTTCTCTAGGCACTTTACCAACTGAGTTATATTTCCAGCTTCCTTGTTCCCTGTCCCAACTACAAAACTTTTAGAAAGTAATTCAGGGTAATACTGTCATGATTTCTAAGTAGAAAAAGAATTCTCTCCTTCTCCTCCTTTTTCTTCTTTTCCTTCTCCTCTTCTTCCTTTTCCCCCCTCTTCTCACTATACCTTTATTTTTTTTTTATTTTAGAAAGAAATCAGCTTTGTGTGATATACTATAAAGAGAACAGCAGGCAGGGTACTAAGAATGGCCTGCCTGCAGAAGGATTTCTTGAGCAAGACTGGATTTCTGAGACAGAGTCACACCAAGTCTCTAGGCTGGTCTCTTTTCAATCCCCCTTCCTCAGCTTCTAAAGTACAGTGATATAAGTATATGCCATCAAGCCTAGCTTGGCTAAACCTTTAAAAATACAAACTAAGCAGGGCCGTGCTGGCGTATGTCTCTAATTCCAGCACTTAGGAGGCAGAGGCAAGTAGATCTCTGTGAGTTCAAGGCTAGCCTGGTGTATAAAGTGAGTTCCAGGACAGCTAGGGCTACACAGAGAAGCCCTGTTGAGATTGGGAGTGGGGGAAACCACAAACTTAAAAAAAAAAAAAAGATTAATATGTAACCACACAGAAAAATTTCCTAGTCAAAACAAAATCCCTGACTATTAAAGACAAGCCTGAAAACTTTGAGATATTTGTAAAACATAACTGGCAAATAATTTACAACCAGAATACTAAAAAATCTCCAAAGCAAATCAGAAACATAGAAACAAAGCCACATTAGAGCAAGCATTTCACAAAAGAAGCTCAACAGCTCAGTAAACACATGAACATATGCTCAACCTTATTGTAATAGGAAAAATGTAAATTATTATCATACTGTGCCAGGACAGATTCATCTTTTAATATGCATTTATCCCAGAACCCCTGGGTCTCAGGGCCTGGTCCCCAGCCTTTTGAAAATTCCCCTAGCATTTTGAGACAGGTTCTTGTTCTGTAGCCCCCACTGGCCTTGAACTCAGAATCCTCCTGCCTCTGTCTTCTTGTGTGGCTGAAACATAAGCTTTACAAATTTCAGCAAATCTAGCCAGGCTGTGGTTGCACACTCCTTTAATCCCAGCACTTAGGAGGCTGAGTCAGGCAGATCTCTTAGTCCAAGCCCAGGGTGATCTATAGCATAAGTTCTAGGACAGCCAGGGCTACCCAGAGGAACCCTCTCAATAAAACTAAACCAAACAAAGCAGATGTTGAGACTTATGGCCAACCTTTGGGCAGAATGCAGGGAATCTTATGAAAGAAGAGGGAAATAGTAAGATCTGGAGAGGACAGAAGCTCCACAAGGAGAGCAACAGAACCAAAAACTCTGAACACAGTGGTCTTCCCTGAGACTGATACTCCAACCAAGTATCATACATGAAGACATGTATGAAGAACCCCTGCACAGATGTAGACCATGGCAGTTTAGTGTCCAAGGGGGTTCCATAGTAATGGGAACAGGGACTGTCTCTGACATGAACTGATTGGCCTGCTCTTTGATCACCTCCCCCTGAGTGGGGAAGCAGCCTTACCAGGCCTCAGAGGAAGACAATACAGCCACTTCTGATGAGACCTAATAGACTAGGATCAGAAGGAAGGAAAAGACCTCCCCTATCAGTGGACTTGGGGAGGGGCATGCATGGAGAAGGGAGAGGAAGGGAGGGATTGGGAGAGGAGGAGGGAGGGAGTGAGCTACAGGGGGGATACAAAGTGAATAAAGTGTAATTAATAAAAAAGTAAAAAAAAAAAAAAAAGAAAAGACCAATAACCTCAGTAAATCTCATGGGCTTGACAAGTGTTTGCTGAATGAACAAATGCCTCACATGCCATCTGACTTCTCTTTTGGAGAATAGGAATTGTCCGTTCTCTTTACCAGTGCCTGGTACAATTCCTTTTCCTAATTCCATGTTCATCGTATCTTCTGGATCAGACCATTCCCCGAGGGTTCCTCATCACAGAGGAACACGACTGCAGAGCAAACCAGGGGTTTCTCCCACTGAAGGAAGATAGATTGTTCATCCTGTTTGAATACCATTCTCCTAGGGGTTGTAGCTGGATCCCCAAACTTGACACTTGAACATTTCCTGACAGAACTGGTTTCGGAGCACACTGCACCAATGCCCATTCTTACAGACGCGACCATTGGCCTTGTCATGTCTCTGAGGTAAAGAGCAAAAGACCGGGATTACACTCACCACTGAACAGCAGATCCCACATCTATGGAATTCTCAGGACCCTCATTTTATAGACAAGGGCATGGTTATGTTTCTCCTCCACGGTCTCGAGGTAGGTCTGTCGACAGTGGGAGTCTAGAACAGATGTGATTTTAAAAATCAGAATTGAGTGTGACAGGGAGGTGTGGTGAGCTGAGCCGACAGCTAGCTGCCTGTCAACCAAGTGTTTGTGGAAGAGCGGTCCAGCTCCTACCACCTCAGCCAAATGAACAGCTGGTAACAACAGTTGGAGACAACTGTCCTTTCTTTGAATTTTGAATTCACAAACATCTTGCAATTAATGATATCAGAGAACACTTGCTCCTCTTGGTTCCATCCATCATGCATCAGAAGGTGACTGGGGCCACCAGCTGTCATATAAAAACTTATGCCTAGCCACGACAGAAAATCAGGAGAGAGGGGTAAAACCAAAACCCACTTTCAGCGCGTTGGCATTTGAGAGAAAAGTCCTCAGAGAAGGTCCCTTGTCTTTGAGGGATGGGAAAGTGAGGAGAACATGGCAAACCAAGATTAAAAGGCCAAAATTCATCTCTCCAGGGCTAAAATCCACGACAGGAAGAGAATGTAACAGGCCACCCTGAAAGGATACAAGAAGGAGCTCATTGCCTCCCAGGAGGAAGCTGAGCCTCCAGTGGGTAGACTCGGGGCATTGCAGGACCTTCTCTGCCTTAAAGCATTTGAATCAGGAAGTGTTCACCTGTTTCATTTTAAATTCCCTTCCAAAAAGGAAAATAATGAGGTACTCTTTAAGACAACAGTGCTTTAAAACGCAATCCTCGTGAAACAGGATCTAACTAAAATCCGGAACTAACCTGAACCTTTTGGCGAGATTGGAGGACGGTATGGCCAAGGGTGTGCTGCCTGGAGCTGTGTGGGGGAGCAGCTGGCTCTCAGCAAAGCATCAAGCCAATGCATGCTTCTCATTCCCATCTGATATTACTTGCGGGAACTACTAGATAGCAGTCTGAAACAAAGTATCTCCTTTTTTGGAGAAGGATTAAGTATGGGTACTATCCTGTTTTAACAGCTATCATCACGCTGTCCAGTTCAATATAACAAAGTTCCTGCCTAGGCCAACAGCCCACACTAGTATGATTTTGCTCAGATTTGCTAGGATATGTTGATTCATGTGAAGGCAACAATAAAGACTGTATATGCCGTAAAATATACACATATACATATATGTTACACAAGCATGTGCATACAAATACACACACACAGTTTGTTTTCTTGAGAAAAGCTCTGACGTAGTTCAAGCTGGCCTCAAACTAGCTAAGTTGCAGAGGATGACCTTGTACTTAAACTCTCGAGTGATGGAATTACAGGCAAGTGCCAATATGCATTTTATGTAGCACCTCAACACAGTCCTTCCTGCCTGCCAGTCTACCAACTTAGTTACATCCCCAGGCCCCATACATAACATTTTTAAAGAAAATATTTCAGAGACATAATGTCAATAGAAGTCAGAACTATTAAATGGTGTTGCCAAGGACATCAAGCGACTGACGGATGCTGTATAATGTAGCCGGAAAGATGGATGTGCAGCATTGAAAAGCATAACATCCAAGAGGCAGGACAGCACAGCGGCTTAGTGCACAGAATCCAGAGCCAGGATACCTGGGAATATCCACTTCACGACCAAACTAACCACGCAGCTTTGGATAACTGACATCCCCTTTGGGTCTCAGTATTACCATCTATAAAATGAGGTGTGTGTGTGTGTGTGTGTCGGGGGGTGATATGCCAGGTTGCAAAGTGTCATTATAAGATGAAGCCAGTTAGTAGTTAAGGTATCTGGAACAGCAACTGGCCATACGTAAATATTAATCATTCTGCAAAGAACATTTTGGCAGTGTGGACTATGCCACAGGTCCCCGTGTAAGAAGATCTGTTTTATCAGGCTGTCGTAAAGGCCTGGGAGAGACAGTCCTCCACATAACGTATTCCCTCTCTTAGCTCCATGCTCATAGGCAACACTCTTGCTTACCAGCCCAGCTGCCCAGATATCATTGTTCTGAACGAGATGCAGGCTATCTGCCCCCTCCCACAAAGTAAATGCAGTGGCTTTCGGTTTACACGGCCGCCATTGTTGGGGGGCGGGGCTCACTAGTGTGCATGTCTGGGCACATTCTCAAAGCCTACTTTACAAGTATGCCCAACTGAGGTCTAGAACTTGTACTTTGTTAAAGTTACCAAAGATAGACCACGCCAGAGCCATATGGGGAGGAGGCCAGGCAGCCCAAAAGAGTCCTGATTCTGTTACTCTATTCCAAGTAAAAGCCATTCGACATGTGTTCAAAACACGGTCATTTTGTTTAGCAAAATGTTATTTTTTTTTAACATAGTGTTTATGTAGAATAATTATACATTTGAAAAAGTGCAGTTTCTTAAATACATGTGACAACACTGAGTCAGGAAAGGAGCCAGCGTTTTGCTTTTGAAAGCTAATGCAAAACCAAAAGGGCCACGGAGCCCTTTTATAGAGAAAGGACTGATTGCAAGTATATTAAAAAACATAACTATTCTTCTTCAGTCTCTGAGGTGTTTAGTGTTTGTGTTCACACCATTTTAGAAGGTTTCACATCACTATTTTCCAAATTAGTGATTTTCAGAGAGGGCCGTTGGAATTGAGATATTCAAAACCTTAGGGTAAGCCCCAGTACAGGGGGACCACTGCATTCTAATTCAGGCTCAGGAAGACCCTCATGGCCTGCACTGACCGTTTACTGAACAGTGGGCTCTGTTCAGAGAACATGCGAAGGGGGTCAGGACAAACTGGAGTTTGTCCAAAGCAAGGCAAGCGTGGGAAAGTACCAGCTCTCTTGTGCTAGCCAGGATATTTTAAGTTGTGAATAACAAAGCATTAGAATTAACCAGAGCTAAGTAAAACAACTTAGGTACCTATAATTTAAACCACACAAGTCTGAATTATTACTATTAGTTGTTGTTGTTATTATTATTATTATTATTATTATTATTATTATTATTATTATTTCTTGTGTAGCCAAGGCTGGCCTCAAACTCACTATAGAGCTGAGGCTAGCCTTGAACTCTGAATCACCTTGACTCTCCCTCCCAGTCCTGACAGTACAGGTGTGTACCACCAGGTCCAGGCTAGAGCTATCTTTAAGCAAGTGTTTATCTGGAGCAAGGCATGGTGTCTCATGCTTGTAACCCCAGCACTTGGGAGGCTGAGGCAGCAGGATTACCAGGCATTCAAAGTTAGACTAAATAACATAGTGAGTCCTAGGCTCCACTGAGCTACAGAATCAGACTCTGTCTGAAAAACAAAAACAATGAAAACAAAAGCTGCCAAACAAACACCCAAAGCTTTTCTGCTGGTTCCCCTGCTGTAATGAGCTCAGGCTTGCCCTCCTTTCCACTTGTTTTTGGGTATTGGTGATTTCAGATAGGCTTTTCATTTACTGTCCGAGGTGAATGTCCGAGCAGTTCCCAACACTCCACTCATCCTCAATCCCACACTGTAGAGCGGGCATCTCTAGAGGAAGTCCTGAGATTTATCTTCTCACTGGCTTGACTAACCAACTGTGCGTTCCCTACGACATCACTGCGTCTAGGGAGATGAAATACTGATCCAGGCGACTCTGTTCCTCCAGGCCACCCGGAACCTCATGTGGAAATCAGAGCTATTGGGAGAAGGTAGGAGAAATGGAAGCTGCAGAAGTAACCAATGAAAGCATCACCTCATTACAGGAAGAACATTAAAAACCAAGGGAGTTCCTTGCCTTGAGGAAGAAGAGACATAAAAAGACTAAGGGATTTTTTCTTTGAAAACTTAAAGGTATCTTTTAGAAGACAAATTAGTTTATTCCATGAAACCCACTAATGTCGGTTAAAACTTGCCAAAAGGCAGAATTTGATTAAATTTAAGTATTTCATCCACAATGGAAAAAACAACGATCAGAACAGAAAGGTATGCAATGAAATGTGAAAATTTTCTTCATTGTCTTTCCTACTCCTAACGTCCCTCTACCAGACGTCTCTGGAGTTAGTCTCAGGGAACTGCTTGATGAAAAGCTTTCTGAAGACTAGAACGACCTGTTGGGCATGCTGGCAGGAGGACCAGAATCCAGTGCCAAGATTACGGCTCTGCAGCTGGCTCAAGTTATGTGAGGCTGTACCCCACTCCTTCAAAATTCAAAAATAACTACCTACCCACAAGGACGTGGCTATCTCTTAAAGAATTGGTACTCCAATTCTTTAAGCAAGATACTTTAGGAAAATTTCTATTTTAGGTGAATATGAACTAAGTAACTATAAGATACCAGTACTCTACGATTGAACCAAGTGATTAGATGTGGAAGGCACCTTAGGAAGGGTGAGGAAAAAGTTAGGACATTCAAAACTAAGCTGGAGGAGGTAGGCTACACCTATCATCCCATTCCTTGGGAATCAGAATCAGGAGGATTGCCCTAAGCCTCAGGCCAGCCTGGTCTATATACAAATTTCAGATCAACCAGGGCTATATAGCTAAACCTTGGCTCACAAAAAAAAAAAAAAAAAAAAAAAAAAAAAAAAAAAAAAAAAAAAAAAGCAACTGTTGTCCATTATAAGACTATTAAACTATTAAAGCCCTCCCCCCCCTCTTAAAACCACAGTAATCATAGTAAATGAAGTAAGTAGGGACCTAAGAAGGGTGAGAGTTGATGGGCAGAGGTGGAGTTCTGGCCTGTGAAAGAGCACTTGAACCAGAGTGTGGACGTGAGAATGAGCAGAACAAGAACAACAGCGTCTCACCTGCGCTCTGCTGTGCTGAAGGGCTGGCTGGCTGCCCTTTGGGTGCTGTGTTTACACACGGATCGTCACACTTCCCTCTCTGCTGATCTAACTCCTTTGGGTGATTTCACAGCTGGACCTGCTTCAGTGTATGTTCTAGTAATGTGAATAGTTGCTTTCAGCAACATTTCTAGTATCAGAACCATATCCAAACAAACAAAAAAAAATTCCAAGTTTGCCATTTCATAGAATATAAACTTAATCGAATGATTATGACTGACCCATGCCTAATATACCAAGTCTGCAATAAATACCCTTTAGTGAGTATTTGTTTTACATACCACTTAACATTCAACACACCTCATTTAGTGAAAATGTTATCTCTGTTTACTTGTGGGAGTTTAGATCTTCAAATGGCTCCCTAACGTTCAGAATCACATAGCTGAGAAGCTGTAGAACTAGAACTGAGTTCCACTTCTGACTAACCAAACCCGTGCTCCGCTCCTTCCTACATATCCCCACCTTTACGCTCATATAAGCACCATGAGCGAAGGCTTGAGATTCTGTGTGGTTAGACGGCACCCATGTGTTCAAAGCAATCCTGAAATACAATCTTTTTTCTTTTCTTATTTGTTGTTCGTAAATTATTACAACATGACTGGGGAGAGGATTATCAAAAGCAGCAGATGACTGGGTTTTCAGAAGACCCCCCCCCCTTTGATGCTCAGCTGCACAGAGCACACGCAGCCTGGCTCTTTCCTGCCGCTGTTGCTTTTGAAGGAGTTGTACCGCAGTGACATACAGGGCTCTTGTCCTTGAGGCTTGTGTCAGATGAACGCTGAGAACTCATGAGCTTGGCAATGCCTGTGGACACATTTCTTTTCCTTTTTTTTTTTTTTTAAGATTTTATTTATTTATGTATATGAGTGCTCTATCTGCATACATGCTTGCATCCTGGAAGAGGACATTAGATTCTGGTAGAGGTGGTGGTGAGCCACTGAGTGGTTGCTGGGAATTGAACTTAGGACTTCTGGAACAGCAGATAGTGCTCTTAACCACTGAGCCGTCTCTCCAGCCACACATTTCTTTTCTTAATGACTGTTAAGTAATGCTTTCCTGCCCCAGCACACAACACACAAACACACAGACACACACACAACCCAACAAAACAAAGCAAAACAAAACAAAACAAAAAACAAAAAAACTCCTAAGGAGGTATGGACTCCTTAAGCCAAGAGTTTCAGTTAAAAATTAAAAATTTTATTTCCTTTAAAAAAAAGAGAGAAAGAAAAAGAAATCCCGAAACTGGATATTCCCTTTTCATTTAGGAAATCATCTGTGGGCATGTGGGAGAACCCTGAGCCGGTTCCCATAGGTGGTGTGGCTCTTCCACAGTCAGTTCTTCAGAGAATCTGGCCTTCACCTCCTTAAGAAGACCCAGTCCCTATGCCCACCCACTTATTCTCTTATCACACACGGAACGAAACTTGTGACAACCTGGGCTCATTTCATTCATCTTCTTGTTCTTACAGGACAAAGTTTATCTTCCCTGCCTGTCTTCCACACTGTTGTATCCCCGATGACTCAACTAGCAGGGAGGCTTAATGGACGGGTGTCTCCGGAACCCAGCAAGGCCTCCTGCAGGGTGGCATTGGATGAACCACGAACCTCTGTACTTACTGGAAGGAGTCAGGGTTGGTGGGACAGTGGGGCGGTCAGCATTCAGTCTATTCAGAACAGACTCCGT
The DNA here is from genome assembly GCF_907164565.1 of Psammomys obesus. NCBI lineage: Eukaryota > Metazoa > Chordata > Mammalia > Rodentia > Muridae > Psammomys > Psammomys obesus. The sequence continues at coordinate 12,992,180 of NW_026596057.1, read as the reverse complement.
CCTAGAAAAGGCTCCTTGTCGGAGGGAGATCCTAATCATGCTGTGCTTCAGAAGTAAGACGCATGGACCAAGCTGAGTCCAGTCCTGCCCTTCATTTCCCTCCAGTCCTCTTTAGGCTCAAGGTTCCAGCCACCAATCTGTCCTTTTGCCTGTAAGTTTCAAACTTTGGCTGGAGAAAGATACAACTGCTTCTTTTCTTTTTTCTTTTCTCTCTCTTCCCACCCCATCTCCTTTCTTTTTTCCTGCCTTTCTCTCTTCACCTGCCTCTTTCTTCTCTCTGCTTCTTCTGTTCTTCCCTCTCCCCTCTTCTTTCCCTCTTTCTTAGGAAGCTGCAAGGATGTGCATTTGCAACCAGATCTTCCTCAGTGGAGAAGCTACGCATGCCCCCCCCCCCCCCCCCCCTCCCAGCAACAGGCAGAAATTAAAAGACAGCGGGGCGTTTGAAGGCCTCAGTGGCCAGAGCCAGGAGACCTGCACCTTTCAGAGCTTAACTGTTCCGTGTTCAGTTTCAAATCTAGTTTCTTCTTGTAAATAACTCCCTAAAACCAAACCAAAAAGAAACAAACAGAAAAACCCATCTCAAGTCGTTCGGCTGAACCTGAGGCTCATAATCCACAGAAATGTAGAGTCAGGGGTGATAGCAAGGGCCTTCTGGGCAAAACCAAAGTGATTGGGCTAGCTATAATGCGTACGAAAACTCACAAGTAAATATTTCCACGATAGACACATACGGCTTTAATCTCTCTCTCCACTGTGATCCTCATTTACACAGCTTGTACTTCGAAACAGGCAATGAAATGTGATGAGAAAACACTTGGGATATAAAGCTAAGTGAGGAAAGAAGTATGGGAGTAACTATTCAGGTGGCTGACGAAGGCTCAGGAATTTCACAGGCTTTTCAATCAAACACTTTGATCTGAAGATATAGTCTTGCCTTGAGGACTTGGCTTAGTATCTTTGAGCCTTTGGCTTTCTGGTCTGGAAACCAGAGATAACACCTGGGTCTATTCTTGTGAGATTAAATGAAATGCAGTATGTAAAATTCCTACCACTGGGCCTGATGTTTAATAGATGTTACTTTTTCTTAATGCTCAAAAGATAATAATAAACTCACCACATAAATTCTTAAAATGCTGGAAGAAACACATTCCTATGTTAACAGTATTTGTGTTTGAATTTATTCAACCAACATGTATCAAATCTGACAATATTCGGGGGGGTCCTGTGGTCACAGCAGTCAATGAAACAGGAAGAACCCTTGACCTCACTGAGCTGAACTTCCGGTGGAGAGATACATATGATAAACAGATTAGTTAAATGGTGGCCCAAGCATCTGGAGGTGTGAAGATAGGGAGGGTCCCACAAGGAGACGGATGAGCAGCAACTCTTCTAGTTATTTGTTGAGGATGTACAAACTGATTTTATTTATTTATTGGAAAACTGCTTCTATTTTCCAGTTTTATTAAAATATAATTGAAAAATAAAATCACATAGACTTAAGAGTGCAGTACGGTGATTGATATACACACACGTTCTGAAGTTATCACCTTAACCGAGCCTCACATAGCTGCCATTCTCTGCATGTGTGGTAAGAACGCTTTGGATCTATTCGCTTGGCAAATGCCAAGCATCTAGTATGTAGCACAGTCTTATTGTGGTTGCAACACTGTGCATTGGAACCCCGAGATTTAAGCATCTTAGAAGAGAAAGTTCCTGACCTTTGACCTCCCAGGCCCTGCTGGTGATTGCTGTTTGTGCTCTGCTTGTTTATATTCCACACCCCACCCAGAGCAAGAGCATGAAGAATGTGTCTTCCTCATCTTCCTTAACTTACTTAGTATAAAAACCTCTAGGCTGGTCCATCCTACACCAAAGGATGAAATTCCTCTCATATCTGTTATTTTATTTAGTGTATGTGAGTGTGTGCTTATGTGTGTATGTGTGTGCATGTGCCTGCGTGTGCTCCAGTGAGTGCATCTGGAGACCTGAGGGACAACCTCACTGACTAACCAGCTTTTATTTTATTTTTCCTTTGAGACAGGGCCTCTCACTGCCTTGAACCCCCCCATGTAGCGAGGCTAGCTGGCCAATCTGCCTGCCACTGCCTCCCCAGTGAGTGGATTGCCAAGCCCTACAGCACAACCTCACCAAGGCAGGTTTCAATTTTTTTTTTTTTACCACAGGTCCTCAGTTTGCAAGGCAGGCACTGAGCTGTTTGTTTAGCCCAGATTTCTCCCATTAAAAGACCGAATGCCTATTGGGTATAAATCTGTCTGTCTGCCTGTCTGTCTGTCTCTCACATTCTCATTATCCACCCATCTGCTTGCTTTTGGCTTGTTCTCATATCTTGGCTATTATGGATATCACTGTGACGAGCACAGAGATGCAGATGTCTCTCCCTGATACTGATTTCATTTCTTCTGCTGTGTAGCCATCCGGACTCCTACAGGTTCTGAGCCTCCCTACAGTTTCCATCATGGTGATTGTACCAACTCACCCCTGTCAGAGTGCAAGCTTCCCCTTTCTTCCCACTTATCACCTTTTATCTTTTTGACAACAGCCTCAGTGTGACAATGATAGATATCTCACTGTAGTTTTGATTTGCATTTCCTTGACGTTTAAAGATGTTGAGCATTTTTAAAACATGCCTTCTGGCCATGTTCATACCGCCTTTAGGTAAGGTTTGCTAGCTCCGGTCCTTTGCTCAATATTTTTGTTTGTTGTTTTCTCTTTTTGTGGTGCTGGGGTGAAACCCTGTACCTTGCATATACCAGGCAAGAACTCTACCACTGTCTTAGTTAGGGTTCTATTGCATCGATGAAACACTATGACCCAAAAGCAAGATGGGGGAAAGGCTTTATTTGGTTTACACTTCCATATCACCTATCATCATCAAAGGAAGTCAGGACAGGAACTCAAAAAGGCGGGAACCTGGAGTCAGGAGCAGAGGCCATGGAGGGGTGCTGCTTACTGGCTTGCACCCCATGGCTGGCTCAGCCTGCTTTCTTATAGAAACTAGGATCCCCAGCCTAGGTATGGACCATCCACAATGGACTGGGCCCTCCCTTATCAATCAATCACTAAGAAAATACCTTATAAGCCTGCCTATAACACCTTTTGCAGGCATTTTCTTTTTCCTGCTTTTTGAGACAGGGTTTCTTTGTGTAACAGAGTGCTGGCTGTCCTGGACTTGCTTTGTAGACAAGGCTGCCTCAAAATCACAGAGATCCACCTGCTTCTGCCTTCCAAGTGCTGGGACTAAAGGCATGCACCACCACACCCTACCCTTGGAGGCTTCTTCTCAATTGAGGTTCTCTCCTCTCAGAGGACTTTAGCTTTCGTCGTGTTAACACAAAACTATCCAGCCCCATCAAATATAAACTTAGCTTAGGTTGTTGTTGTTTGTTTGTTTGTTTGTTTTTGAGACAGGATCTTATTCTCTAGACCAGGCTGGCCTCAAACACACAACAATCACACTGTCTCGGTTTTTTGGATTCTGGGGCATATGCCACCATATGCAAGATATTTTGCCCATTAAAAAAAAACAAAACAAAACAATGCGCTACTTGGTTGGTTCTACTGTTGAGCACTGAGTTCTTTCTATGAGTGCATTATCAGTTTGGACTGTTGCACCAGCACCTCACCAGAAATGGGGGAAGCAGTGTTTCCTTTTATTTTGTTGCTGCTTTTTCCTTTTGCAGACTGCTTCCTTTGTAGTGTGGAAGCTTCTTGGCTTGATGAAATCTGACTTCTTACTTGCTTTTGTTGCTTGTGCTTCAGGATGGACACACACACACACACACACACACACGCACGCACGCACTCACGCACGCACACACAAAGGATTGCCAAGATTAATCTTGAGGATTTTCCCTCGTGTTTTCCTTTAATAGTTTATAGCTTTGGAGCTTATATTTCAATCTTTACTCAATTTGGGGTGGATTTTTGTGTACAACTGAAGAGCAAATTCAATGTTATGGTAATATCCAGCTTTCCCAATGTCATTTAGTGAAGAGACCATGCTTTCCCTCGAGTGTAGTCTCCATGCTCTTATTAAAGACTAGGTGATTATTTGTATAGATTCTTCTGTGTCTGTTTTTGTACCAGTGTCCTACTATTTGGATGGTTCTAACTTTATCAAATCATTTGGAGTTAGGAAATATTATTATTCTGCTATGTTTATTTTTATTACTTAAAAAAAGCTATTCAGGGTCTTTTGTAGTTTCACATGAATATCAGAGTTGTTCTATCTGTAAAATACGTCAAAGGATGTTTAGGATGTTTTATTAACATACGCTGGATGCATATACCAATGAGTTTCATTATGACATTTATGCCATTGGATTTTTGGTAGAGACTGTATCCAATGTGTGAACCACTTTGAGAAGAATGGATGTTTTTATAACGTACATTAATGGCTCCAAACCATGTCAGCCTTATACTTAGTTGTGCCTCCCTCAGTTTTGTCCATCAGGACTTTAAACGTTTTAGGGTATAAGTCTTTTGTCTCCTTGTTTAAATTTGTTCCTTAAATATCTTATTCTTTTTGGAACTATTATAAACGGGATTTTTCATAATTTTTTTTTCTCTTCCTTTCTCTCTCTCCTTCTTTTCCTCATCCTACCCCTCCCAGGGTCTCATGTTTCCCAGACTAGCAGGCCTTGCCCTACCTACGTAGCTGAGTATGTTCTTGAAGTTTTGATCTTCTTCCCTCCACCCACAAGTGCTAGGATTACAAATGTCCGCTACTGAATCTGGTCTATACAGTGCTAGAGAGCAAACCCAGGGCTCTGTGCAGGCTCCACAAGCCATCTACCAACTGAGTCACATCTCCAAGCCCTTTAGGTTCTTCTTTTGATAGTTCCTTTATGATATGTAGATGTGGAACTGACGTTTGTATGTTGGCTTTCTATCCTGGAGCATAGAATTGATTTGGATGCCTTTTACGATTGCTACTCCTAATAACCCCCATCCTCCCTTGTTCTGGGGACTGAACCAAGTGTGTTGGGCCATGAGCTGTTTACTTTTTTTCTTTTTTCCTCAAGTTTTTTCTTTTTGTTTGTTCTTGGAATTTGCTTTTGTTTTGAAACAAGGCTTCAAGCTCAGGCTAGCCTTGAACTTGCCACGTAACCAAGGATGACCTAGAAGTCCCGATCATCCTGCTTCCATTTACCAAGTATTAGGATCACAGACGTGCGGCATCACACTCAGCTGAGCCAACAGTTCTCATCCTGACTTCCCTGGCAACTTTTCTACTCTCTTCTAAGACAATTCTAGTTCAAACCCAGCATTTTTTATTGCAACCCATAATCAAAGCATGCAATTAAGCTAAATACGGTAGTGACATTCTAACTAAAATGAATAGTTACAATAAAATATAGTTACAAAATATTGCCTTGGAGTTGATAAAATTAACCTTGCAGTCTTTCAACAAAGGCGCTCTTTCCCCACTCATTAGGATTGTGAAAAATATGTATCTACGTTCTGAAGGTAGCAGTACAGAAGTTAAAATATCTTTCTTTTTCTACAATGTAACAAAAAGAAGAAAAACTCAGGGAGATGAAGGGAACTGAAAAATAAAAGCAAGAGTGAGGGAGGATGGCAGTTTCTTAGAGCTGTACTGAAGATGAAGCTCAGTGGCAGAGCACTGGCCCAGCATCTTTGAGGCTCTGAGATCAATCTCCAGTACCACTAAAAAAGCATAAAACAGCTTAAATAAAAAAACAGCACAGTTTGTCCAAGAGAGAGACAGATAATGATATGCTGGTACCAGAATCAAGGATTTGTTTATTTGTTTTGTTTGCTTGTTTAAAAGCCAGGCCAGAGCTCTGCCCCTGAGCCACACTGCAGCCCTATCATGATCCTATAAGCCATATAGCCATAGAGAAATGAGATAAACTGTACAAAGCACTTAAAGTGGCGCACACTAGGTACCCAGTATGTGAAGCATTTGAATCTGAATTTGCACAGATGGTAAAGCATTTGTGATTAATAAGTGTTCACCCATTTTTGCCCTTTACAATCTTTTGTTACTGTTTCCTCACCTGGTACTAACTCACTGGATTAGATGTTAAATTCAGTAGGATGCATTGGTGGTTTTGAACACTTAGCACCAAGACCTCAGGTACAGATGGTCAACCAGGAGCCTGGCATAAACTAAACTCCAGGCCTCATGTGAACTCCAGAATCTTTCTGTTAGCACAACCTTTCTTTCCCCCTCAAGCCTCAGAGACCAAGGCTGGGGTGGAGACTTTTATTGGATCCACTCCTAAAGACCACGATGTGTCTAAATGCACGCTACTTCTGCAAAATGTTCACATATTTAAAAAGCAAACCAGGTAATTTGAAAGGCAAAGAGCCAAAGCTTTGATCCATAATGATTTTACCCTCTGCCTCACAGAGCCCTTGCGTGTATCTGTCAGTCATAAGGCATAAGGCAGTGCACACAGATTCAGAAAGTGCCCCAGGGTAGGCAATGGATAACACCAACGCTCTTCTGTTAGGTGCACTCACAGAATGCTTGCGAGCTGATAATACTTTGTTTTGCAAACAGGGTCTCTAAATATAGCCCAGGTTGGCCTCAAACTTTTCATTCTTCCCTCAGCCTCCTAAGTTCTGGGTTGACAGGTGTGAAACAGCATCCCCCCCGCCCCCGCCCTGTCATTCTTGTTTCTTGTCTTTCTTTCTTTTTTTAATGTTGTCATTGGCAGAAACGACTCTCCTTCTGAGGCAGGAGGACCTGCCTGAGAACAGAGCTTTCAACAAATGCCATTCTCTTCAAGGAGGCAGTTTCTAGTTCCCCGGCACCGAGCACTCAGGTACAGATGGTCAGCCAGGAGTACTGCACAAAATACCACCTAGTGCTCCCTATCTTCAGCCCCAAATTTTCCTGTGGGAAAGCAAAAGGCTCACGTGGGAACTTCAAGGTTTGAGGCTCCATTCTTGAAATCTCTGAAAGCAATAACAGGAAGAGCCCCTGTGGAGTGTGACAGGGCAGGGAAAGTTTAAGCCACAACCGCTGTTTATCTTTCTAGCCCTTCCGTCTCACCAAGAAACACTACAAATTTAAACACAACTCGAATCAAGGGGCTTTGAAACTGACTGATCTTCCATTGGTCCTTGGGAGGAGGAAGGGCAGAGGTTATGTCAAATAATCCAGGACCAGCCTATGTTAACTGGCTAAGATTTGTTTGTTTGTTTTGTTTTGTCTGAGACAGGGTCTCTTCATTATGTAGCACTGTCCATCCTGGAACTTGCTAGAGACCAGGCTGGCCTTGAACTCCTGCCTCTGCCTCCCAAGATTAAAGGATGTGGTCCACCACACCTAGCAAGTGGCTGTATTTTAACCTTGTTCGTGTGTGTGTGTTTGTGTGTGTGTGTGTGTGTGTGTGTGTGTGTGTGTGTGTGTGTGTGGCAAAATACATTTCCTGTGTTATGTAAACAAGCTGGTGGCAGTCGTCACATTACTGGCGTTGAAGTCCAGCTGGTTCACTTGTTCACCCAGCAGATCTGAGGGAAAGCTGCTGAGCAGGAGCCAGTGTCCAAAGCTGCCTGGCTTTGTAGCACTTTCTTCATTTAGCAGCGAGGGAGAAAAGCGAGCAGCAGAAGTAAGGAAAAGTAAATCATGCGGGATGTTACTAGGTGATAAAAGCTTCAGTGAATACCTGGGCAGACTGTACCCAGTATCTGCTGACTCCCCTGTCTTCAGAGAGCCAAAGACCTTTGCCATCTCTTACCCATTCCCCACCGGGCCCAACCCCTAAAGACCATGGTAAGATGCTGATGGTTCGCTCTTACCAAGTTCCCACCAGACCTTGATGGCAGTGGGGACTGTCAATACCAAAGTGTAAAGGTCTCAACTACACATAAATAGTGTGCTTTCCCCCCAAAAAAAATTTCACTTTCAGGACAGCTGTCTAGACCCTGAATTCAGACAGGAAGACATTCTTTTTCGTGAATAATGTGATGACTTTTTAAAAAGAAGGACTCAGGAGAAACATGTGCATTTGTAAGTTTGATTAAAAAAACAAACAAACAAACAGTGAGATGGCTTAATAGGTAACAGTGATTGCTATCAAGCCTCCTGTGAGAGCGCTCTCTCTCTCTCTCTCTCTCTCTCTCACACACACACACACACACACACACACATACACTCACACAAAAAACCCCGTAATTTTAAAAAATCAAAAGAGAGACAATTGTGTTTTAAAAATTATTTCCCTTCAAATATATAAAGTAACCAAAGAAGAAAGAGTGAGGAATGAAATGGGTTATTATACTGTGTGCTGACCAGGGGAAAAAACTCTACAGTACTTTTGTCAAGTGTAAGAAAGCTATCAAATGCTCTCTATAAAATGTTGAGCTTCTGAAGGTCATAGGGAATATGAGTGTGTGTGTGTAAAAGTTTACCATACTCGAGCATGGAAATGGAGGGAAGTCATACATAGATGAATATGAACCCAGCCCACACCTTGACCATAATCAAACCTACCAGCACAAGCGGGTAGACTTATCTGCCTCTGATGCCTACACTCCGAAACAGACACATTGTTAGCACAACATGACAGCCCCAGACAAATAACCCGGGGGAGCACTGGATGAAATAAACCGAGGAACACTGAATGAAATAAATGAGTGGATTTGTTTCTTTTTCTGAGATAGGGTCTCATGCTGTTGCCCAGGCTACAGTATATAGCCTATACTGTCCTTGAACTCGTAGCATTTCCACTGCTTCAACCTCCCTAGTGCTAGGATTATAAATACAAGCCACCACATCTATCTCTGATTTGATTTCTTTAAAAAAAATTATATATATATTAGCTAGGCATGGTGGTGCACACCTGTAATCCCAGCACTCAGGGAGGCAGAGGCAGGCAGATCTCTGTGAGTTCAAGGCCAGCCTAGTCTACAAAGCAAGTCCAGGACAACCAAGACTAAACAGGAAAAACTTGTCTTGAAAAATAAAAACAAAACAAAACAAAAAAAAAAAAAAACAAAACAAGAAAAGAAAGAAAGAAAAAGTTATGAAAGACAAAGAAAAGCTGAGGAGCCATTATGATTAAAAGGGGGCTAAAATGTAGGCTGAGCAGCTGCCCTGTTTGCTTGGCTCTGAGCAGTTACCCAGGATGCAGTATTCTGAGTGCTAACGTGAAGAAGGTCCAGGCAAGCCAGAACACACTGAGAACCTGGCCAGGGACATATAACAATTAAAAGACATGGCCCTGGTGGGGATTCTAGATGTCAGCATAAAAGACATTATCAGAATGGTTCACATAATTACAACATGAACTTTTAATAAAGTGTGGCAAAATAGACATTGGATGCAATTGCCATCTTAGCAATTTTTCCTGGGACAGTCCAGCAGCAGTGAGCACATTCATTGCTCTGTAAAGCCATCATTACCATCCATCTCCAGAAACAAACTCGGCATCTGTTGGACAATCAGTCCCTCTTGCCCTCTCCTCCCACCCCTTAGTTGTCGCCATTCTTTTCTTTCCTAGGAATTTGAGCATCATAAGTACCTTCTGTGAGTGGACTCATATAGCATTGTATTCGTTCTGTTGTGCCTTGCATAATGTCTTCAAAATGCAGGTGCATTGTAGCATATTTCAGATTTTCAAGGCTGGATAATATTCTGTTGTCTTTATGCGCCTCGTTTTGTTTACATACTCATGATACAGTGATACAGTGGGGGTTGAGCCCAGGGTCTTACACACACTAAGCAAGAATTCAGCCTCAGATCCACATTCCTAGTCTTAAATGTTTTTTATTTTTATTTTTATTATTATTATTTTCTTTAAGGCTTTGAGGGTTAATTCAGTGGTAAAGTCCTCACCTTGAGAGAGCAAGGCCCTGGGTTCTGTCTCCAGCATCGGGGGAAAAAAAACAAAAAATGTCTTAAGAAAATTGAGACAGGGTTTTGTCAAGTGCAGGCTAGCTGGAGCTCAGGCCTCCCTGCTAGCCCCCATGGGCTAGGACTCCAGGCGTGGATAGGATTAGAGGTATGTGCAAGGGGAAGCAGTTTATGCTACATACCTGGCTGCATTCGTTTCTTGATGGGTATTTAGATTGTTCCTACATTTTGCCTCTCGTGAACAACGCTGCTGGGGCAATTGGCCTGTACTCGACAACAAAACATCATGATGATAACGACGACGACAATGATGATGATAAAATTACGTCAGGCTTGTTGCCAACAGTTGCCATGTGAAGCAGTGTATTAGTTAGGGGTCTCCGGAGGAATAGAATTTAGATAATGTGTATGTACGTATGTATGCATCTATATATGTATGTGTATTGGGCTTTTACCTTCGAATCTGGTGTCTATAGGGACACTGTACAAACAAGTATAAGGGCATGCATGTTACCATGTTAGGAGGCGGAGGGGCATGCCATTTGCAGGCTACTCTTAAATGCATCTGAGAAAAGAGAAAGAAAAAGGAAAATACTAAAAATCCATGACTGAGTAAAGGGCATGAGTTCCCTGGCATAGTCTTGCAGTGTTTGTATGTCGAAAAAAAAAAAAAAAAACAAACAACAAAAAAAAAACCACACACACACACACACAAGAAAGCAAGGAAGACAGAAATTTTATTGACAATGATCAGGCCTCATGGGGAAGCGGGGATCGATGACAAGCCATCCCTCACAGGCCTCCATGTAATGGAAAGAATTGGGAGGGGCTTTGCATCCACCACAGCCTAATGGGGCAGCCCCAGTCACTGTGCTCTGCTGTTCGTATTTCTCAGCCTCTCTCTGCTTCTCCTCGAGAGGCTTCCGTTCCTACCGACTAATTTATTCATCCTGTCCTCTCTTCCCTGTTATCAGCTTGCTTATAGCTTTTTTTTTCATGGCTTCTCTCTCCCTCTCCCTCCCTCTTCTCTCTCTCTCTCAGTTTGTGAGTGAATGCGTGCTCATGTGCTGGCTGTGTCTGCCATCTTCCTATAGTTTAGACAGTTCAGCCATATGGTACAGAACAGAATGAACTGGGAATGGAAGGCACGGTAGCTTTGTAATTTAAGTGTATGTAATGGCTTTCCAGTACAGCTTTAAAGACCATGGTAATAGTAGCTGTGGTTCAGAGGGTTAATATGGAGGCTGTAATGTTAAGAAATAACAAACCACCAAATTTCACTAGGCATGAGAATCTCTACTTGAGAGAGGTAGGGGTAGGGGAAAGTTTAAAGAGAATCAGAAACAAATTTTGATACAGTCTTGGAGCAAATGAAGGTTGATCATCAGAAAACTGTTTCATTTTCTCCCCCCCCCACTTCCTTCTTTCTCTCACTTCCTTCCTTCCTTATCTATTCTTTCTTTGGACAAAATTTATTATATATGAGGCAACATGATGAGTGCTATGGAGACTCTATATTGACTAAGATGTGGCCCCTGGCACAGGAAGCTTTAAGCATGTCCAACTGCCACCCACTGGCTGCAGGTGCCCCAGGAAAGCTATAAATATGGCCCAATACATTTGTTGATGACAATATCATGTTGCAGTATCAAAGGTTGCTCCGAACTGGTGCTTCTTCAGTGGCCAATGTCACAACCTATTTGGGATGACTTATTCTGTTGAGACTAAGACAGAATTGAGAAGCTGGGTGGGGTGCAAGCTGGGGCTCCTATGGAACATTCAGGAACTGGGCACGGTTGGGTATCGAAGACATAGGCATCCGCTCCCATTGGCCAGCAGGCAGGGTCCCAGTGGTCAGTGGGTTTGCCAGGCAGCTGTTGGTGCAGTCGGGAAGGCTAGGGCCACGGGTGCTGCTGGTAGGCAGATCTGAAGCTCATTTTACTTCTTCAGTAGTTCAGTGGCAGTTGTTGGTTCTCTGAACTAGGAGCTTGGGTCTAGGGAGAACAGGGCACCAGTTACAAGCCAGGTTGTCCAGGGTCCCGGCACTGGAGATTGGAAGAGCACGCATACGTTTGGAAGCTGAGTGAGAAATCGGGAATATAAGCTGGGCTACTTGGGAGCCCAGCATCAGGGATCGTAAGACACGTGGTGATGGATCCCACGTGACTTCAGGTCAACAACTGTTGAGCCTTCAAGACACACTGTTGCTTTGTTTCTTGCTCTCTGCTTCTTTGTTCCTGTCCCAGCTCAGCTCACGCTACTGAAAGCAGGGAAGGAAAAAGCACTTGAAAGAAGGCTTCATTGGATTTCACGTGCACAGGGGACGCAGCGCAGGAGAGTGGCTCCAGGTGACAACCCTAGTATCTCGAGCAGCTTGAGGGAGATGCTTGGACCAATCACAGCCATTCTTCTGGGGTCAATTAGTGGCCCTTGCTCCAGCCAATTACAGCCTGGCCTCTAAGCACCAATCATTGTAATTAAGGATTGTGTGGCAAACCAAGCTTTGCCTTGCTTCTCATCACCAAGGAAAGTGCTCCCTGTCTCACAGTCTGATACAAACTGCTTCAGACAGCTCTCGCTGGCTTGCACCTTTGGGAGCTGGGGGCAATCAGCTGCACTGTGGCACAGCTCAAAGCCTGTCATAGGTGGGCGTGTAGGAGTGGTTTGGCTAGTTCTTAGACAAACAGTCCTTTTGCTCAAGGCAGTTCAGGCAACAGGAGAGTTCAGTAGCTGATAATTAGGGAGTCAGATTGCCCCGCCCCCAAGTGTTTTTGCTTATTTATGGGAAAACGAACCTTAGAAGGCATTCGTATAATGTAAGAACTTATCATTAACACTAACAGTGATTTTTAATAGGTTTTTAAAAATGCTTTAACAAAGTTTAATATATGCCCAGTTTCTAGGGAGAGGTGACTCTGCTTAATCTGCTTATGCAGAGGGATTGTGGAGGATTTTGAGTTCAGTATCAGCAGGGTCCACAGCAAAGAGAGCCTGCCTCAATGTACAACAAAACATTATGATGACGGTGACAATGATGACGATAAAATTAAGTCAGGCTTGTTGCCAAGAGTTGCCATGTGAAGCAGTGTATTAGTTAGGGGTCTCCAGAGGAATAGAATTTAGATAATACGTATGTATGTATGTATGCATCTATGTATGTATGTGTATTGGATTTATTAGAGTGGCTTATAGGCTATGGTCCAGCTAGTCCAACAATGGCTGTCTACTAATGGAAAGTCCAAGAATCCAGTACTTGTTCAGTCCACGAGGCTGGATGCCACAGCTCATGTTTAGTATACTCCAGAATCCCAAAGAAGTAGGCTCAAATGCCAGTGAAGGGATGGACTCGCTAGCAAGAACAAACAGGCACAGAGAGCAAGCTTCCTTCCACCCCATCCCTTATGCCAGCAGAAGGCGTGGCCCAGGTTAAAGATGAATCTCTCCACTGACAAGGTCTGGATTAGAGGTGGGTTTTCCCATTTCAAATGATATCACTAAGGAAAAAGAATTCCTCACAGGTGTGCCCAGCCATTTGGGTTTTTGTTAACTCCACACGTAGTCAAGTTGACAGCCAAATAGCCACCACAGGCAGTGATCAGATGCTTATAGGGAGTGCCTACTCCTTGATGTAATGATACAATAATGACTATGTTAATTTTTTTCTTGCAAATACTGTTTTCAAGAGGTGTTTGAACTAAAGGACTTTGCCAGATGCGGTTTGTCTGGGTAAGTTCCTGTCCTTCTCTCCATCATCCCTTCTCTTCCTGGTTTCTGCAACATGAGGATGAAGGAGCATTGCCATCTGCTGTGGGGAATATCCAGGAATTCCCCTACCAACAGATCCTTGTGTTTTCAAAAACAGAAAAGACAATGAGATTGTATTTATTTTAAACCCATTTTGTTGTATCGGTTTTTAGACCTGAGGGAGGTGGGTTGAACCCCTTTTTTGCTTACTTTGGGTGTCAACATGCCTGAACACACAGGGCCTGGCCTAGCATGAGTCTGCCAGTTCTGCTGCCTCCGCCTCCCGTGTGCTGCATCACGCGTACAGGACCTCACCTACTTCAAGCAAAATGTGGGAAACCAGGCCACACTCTACAGTGTCACCCCATGAGTCTATCTCAGTTTCTCCTTACTCTAGGCATTGAGACTAGACTAACAGAGATGACGAGGCCCTGAGTGCAGGAGGAAGAGGAAAGTTTTCAGAGTGACTTGCCTATCCTTTTGCCTCCTGGTTTTGTTTTCTCAGCTATAGCTTGAACAAAGTGAAATCTGGTGTGTGTGATCTCAGCCCCTGGAAGGTGGAAGCAGGAGGACTGAATGCTGGTTTGAAGTCAGCCTGGACTTAAAAAAATAAAACCCTGTCTCAAACAACAAAACAAAGCAAATGAGCAAACGACACAAAACCACCCAGCAATGAAAATAAAGACAGAGAGCCAGGCGGTGGTAGCATGCCTTTAATCCCAGCACTCCGGAGGCAGAGGCCAGCCTGGTCTACAGAGAGAGAGTTCCAGGATAACCAGCCCTACACAGGAAAACCATATCTTGGAAACAGAACAAAACAGAACCAACCAACCAAACCGAACAAGCCAGAGAAGGGATAGCAGTACAGAGTAACTCTAACTGCACCTATGTCATAGAGCAATACTGTTGCAAAGGGCTTCACCTCTTAGTGACTAGGTAGAGTTATTATTGTGGGGGTTCAGGACCTCAGAATAGGAGACCAGAGAGTCAACGTTTTCCTTATCTGAAAGAAACAGACTGTGAAGGACAAATGTCTTCTGGGTTTACTTTCTTCATATGTGATAGCGTGATACTTCCTTCATGGTGTGGTGTCTCCTTCAGATGGGAGGACTCACTGAGTGACAATATGCAAGGCACACAGCACAGGGCTGGGTACCAGTGACACAAGCAATTCTCTCTCCAAATGAGGAGGGGCACCCTGGGGCCAGGAAGAGGGCAGCGCAAGAAGAGTGTTCCTACCTCCCAGTGGTGACACCGTGGCATGTGAGCTGGGAGGAGGCACACCGGGAGGATGGTTTTGCCAGGCACGGAAAATGACCCAGTTACAGTAAGGCTAGGGATGAAGTGATGCTTTTCTAACCTGTAGCTTTGGTGTAGCATAATGAGCTGCTGCTTGCATCCTGGAGGGAAGGTGGAAGTCAGGCAACTGTTAACAGGCTTCGCCATCCAATTACTCACTTGATCTTAATAGAAAAAAAAAACAAAAACTGAGAAGATCCTCTGGGTTTTGCTGTACATATCTAGGTCATTTCCAGCATTTTCACACGGTCAGTCAATTCTGTACCACAGACACAAGCCCACAACATCTTCAAGAAATAGGATTTCTCAAAAGTCACATGCATCTTTAGAGCAAGGCTGCCAAGTTACAAAAATCTCACTTCCTAAAGCAGGCCTGGCTTTTGAGGCAGCCACACCAAAAACCATGGAGGTGATTAATTTGAGATTCTACTGTGATTATTTTTTGAGGATTAAAACCCCACATTCTCCCCAAAATATTTCCAATATGTACCCTATTCTCTTGTGTTCATAGGGGAAGCAAACAAACAACAACAAAACCCTAGTGCTTGCTGAATCTTGCAGCAATGCTCAGCTCTTCCCTGACCACTGAGGGCAGGATGGGCCCGTTGTCAGATTCTGTTGCAACCTCTTGTTTCTGAGACATATTTCAAGGGCAATAGGGCCTCTTCCTAGGATTTCTACTGAGGTCATGGGGAAGGCTAACAGTAGAACCCTTTATCTTTTCCTGAGGCTTTGGCCAAGTCTTTCAGTCTTTGGCTGGTGGCAAAACACTCCTTTATTCCCAGTTTCCCATCACCGTGGATAGGCATGCATCATTAACATCTTGACACCTACTGGTGTCACTCACACACACACACACACACACACACACACACACAAAGAGAGAGAGAGAGAGAGAGAGAGAGAGAGAGAGAGAGAGAGAGACTACTCCAACAAATAACTCCTGTGATACACAGTATTTGCTTGGAACTGCCCCTTTTCTAGCTGTTTCCTTTTCATTGCCCATTTTGTTCTCTTCCAGATCAGTTTTTTTTTTCTTAAATCTGCTCTCACACACACCTTGTGATCTTGTTTATGCTTCCCCTTTGTTATTTCCTCAGCCGCTAAGCCCTCTCTCCTCCTCCTCCTCCTTTTCCTTCTTCCTTTCTTTTCACCTATCTAATAGATCCTTCCAGCCATTCAGAGATAAGCCAGGTAGATTTTTTTTTAATGTAACATCCTAACACTAATTATTCTTCCAATTTGTTTACTCATCCTTCATTCATTCTTGCAACCAGTGTTTTATGGAAGACCCATTCTTTACAAATCCATTCAGTATGAGTTGCTCACTATTCCAGAATTGGGATACTGTGTTGAACAGATAGTCTTTAGACTCTTGTTTTTTAGTATACTGTGGAAGACAGACAAGTCTACCAACAAGTACCACACCTTCGGCTGACAAATAAGCTACAGGGAAAACATTGCTAAATAACAAAATCTAGCCAATTAATCAAGTTTTTAAAAGGTAAGGTAAGGGCTGGAGCATGGCCATGGGAGCAGATCTTTTTCTCCATGTAGCGGCAGGGAGGGTGTCTTTGAGAAATTCTTTGCTATTTGAACAAAACCAAATTATCAAAAGAAATTGTCCACCAACTAATACAAGAGAAGAATACTAGAAGTAAAAGGGATGCAGGGAGTTCCTGAGACACGAATGTTCTAGAGAGACAAGGGGCCGGGGGAGTATATAGGAAATGTGGAATGCAGAGGGGAGAGCTGGAAGGCATGAAGTGGGGAGCAGAACCAAGAGCTCCTCCTCAGTGTTCAGTCTGGTACCCCAACAGACATGCTGCCCTCTCCCAGGAGGAAACACTTGGGGAAGGTTTGTGTGGGTAGATAGTAGGGCTCTTGGATCTGAAAACAAGAGTTCCTTTTCTGACACATTAAGTATAAGAGCCCTTTAGACATCCACCGATAGATACAGAGCAGACTATGGCATTCGTAAGAGTCTGTGGCCCAACAAGAGATATAATAGAAACTAGGAACTCATCAAAAGCAAGGAGCCTGGATGACATAGCTTCAGAAAATAACGTAGACTGAGATGAGAACAGGCCAGTGCTCTGGGACCCCGCGGTATTTGGAAGTCTAATTGGTATTAGAAGGTGGGATTGAACTCATACCCTTGAGGTGTCCTACACCTAACAGCTTCATGTGCTAGACTTGCAGGAAGGACAGAGGCTGCAAAGCTCCTGTGACCACTCAGCACCGCAGGAGCTGACAGATTTCACTGGTGCTCATGCTCCTCATAGGGGCCTTCCTTGCCACATGCTTCTCCATGTTCCAAACTCTCAGCGCAGAAAGACATTGCCAGGCTCCTGGGGAACTGGGACTACTTCCTTTCTTATTTATGTGTGTGTATGTATATATGTATAGTCTTCTCTCATTTACTACATCCTGACCAAAGCTGCCTGTTGTGGATTATTAATATTTATTATTGATTTATCTTTTAGTTAAGCAGCGGTTATTCCTAAACCAGCCATAACAGAAATCACCACACAGAGATTAGGATGTATTTAGTTAACCTAGAACACAATGCTGGGCAATAGTTACTCCATCCTAAACCTCCAAGCCCTCATAGCTTCCTACCATTCAGATTTTACCCATTATACTTGCTTTTAGTCATATCTTAGGTTTGGTTCGTCCCTCAATTTGGTTCCAAGTCGTGTTCTGCCAACCTCTGCTCCCCTCTTCTCCCTGTGGCTTCCTTCTCTTCTCTGGAACAGGATGTCCCATCCCTATCTCTGTGAGTCCTGGTCGGTTAATCCTGTGAGCTGTGTTCTCATGGTGTCCCTGACCCCTGTGGTTCCTCTGATCCTTGAGGGCTGAATTCTCAGACTAGCTCAACTAGCAGTAAACAGAAGCAGAGAAAATTATGCACAGCCCAACTGCGTCATAAGCCAGCCCAAGGCCACAGTGTTCATTAAAGTGTGGGTTCATCTTACAGGAGAATCTACTCCAGCCGCTCCACTAGACCAGCAAATTTCTAACTGTGTTCTAAAACTTATCCTCATTCCCACAGATAAGTGTAGCTCTCATCCCACATCAAAGAAGCTTTTCTTTGCAGCAAACAGTGGCCATTACAGAAAACCACAACTGGTCATGATGACAGATCAACTGACTGTGGGAAGTCCACTTCCAATAGTAGATGTATCTACAACACAAATCCTGCACTGAAGGCTCAGGGAACATTTTGGAAGAGGGGTAGAAAGACTGTAAGAGGCGGAGGACCAGGAATTCAGCCAAGATCGTGTCTCCTAGAAATGAAGCTGCACCCACGATACTGAAGATAGTGATGATACCGACAGACATGCTAACAAAGGGAAATTTCATGGGTCCCATCCCTAGACAAAGAACTGCAGATAAGGAGTGGCGGCAGAAATATGTAAATACACATGTATATGCGAAAAAGGTGCCATCCGTTTAAGAGGTAATTGGAGGGATTGTGGAGGGGTTGAGGGAGGAAAGGAAAGGGGGGGAGTGATATAATTCTATCTTAATCAAAAGAATGAAATAAAGCATCACCAGGGTCTTGGGTGCTTACAGTGCCTCTGCTATCACATGCCCATCCTCTGCTCAGTGCTCTGCGTGTGCTCACTCACCACCCACACTACACAGCGTGCGACAGGCACTGCCGTCCTCACACACACAGACGAAGAAGCTGAGCCCTGAGAGGGTAAGCGGTGCAGCAGCCGGAGAGCCCGGTTCCTGAGCTGTTATTCTCACAAGCAATGCTGCCCAGCCCGTAGGAGCAGGGTCCTTGGAGATGGGGCACAGAGCAGCCTGCCTTTAGGACAATGAGTGGAACATTTTCATGTCCATGAAATTTTAAGAGCCAAGGGCTCATTGCATTTCAGGTTTGTTCTCTGTAGCTCAGAGGTACCTCACTCTTGCCCTACTAAGTTCCTTGACATTTCTAAGCATCTAGGTTTAGTACATGCATTCATTTCACAGAAGATTCCTGGTTAAAAGAAAACTAAACACAGAGGACAGCTTACTGCACAGTGATCACTTCCAGAGACAGAAAGCATACACCTACGCACTGAGCCACCTTGCATCCATCTACATGCTGACAATGATTACTCAGCAAGTTAAAGCCTCGCCCCAGGGACACTGATGCAGCCCTTTCTTAACAAGCATGTGTCTTCTTGTCCTCTGTTATGATTTGCCTGCTGAAAGCTGTAAGTAATAATGAAACAGGGGTTGGAGGGGGCTCAGTGGCAGAGCATTTGCCCAGCAAACACAAGCTTTGGCTTTAATCCCCAGAAACACACACGTGCATGCACACTCGCATGCACACAAACACAGGCCAGGGTGAGAGGAGGGTGGGGGTGGAGAATCGACCATAAGGCAAGCACAGTACTGCTTGTTTGCCTCAGAAGCTGAAAAGGGAGGGTCCCCTTGCAGGTCTCAGCTAGATGCTCCTCAGGCAGGAAGAGATAAAGCCTTTTGATGTATGGGGTGACCCAGAGTCCTCAGAGAAGACGCCCCGTGGATTAGTCTCTTGACTTCTGATGAGGTCAAGAACTTATGGGCTAAAATGGAATCATAGTAGTACTAAAATAAAAGAGTGAATCAATCTTTCTTTGGTCAAAAAAAAAAAAAAAAAAGAAGTTGAATATACAGGCCCACATGCCTTCAGATCCCTGCAGATAACTTTCAGCACACTGCTTCCTGTTGACAAGAACTGTGTCTTAACTATCACAGATCTCCACCCATGTGACATTTGTATCATTTGCACAGCTAAACTGGTTACACCTGTTTGCAGCTGTTGACCTGTTAGTCATCAGTTCAGAGGTTGCTTAAACAGCTTTCCTGTATTTAGCCTACATACATTTTTTTTAAATCCCATAATAGAAATCAACAAAGGCAATGCATTTATTTGTACGTTGCCCTATGAAACTGAAATCTGAAAACAATTTGAAGAAGAGGTGAGACTATTCACTAGGCCCAGGGAGACTAGACATTCCCACCAGAGAGACTGTTCGTAAGGAATGGGCTGAGTACATTTTCTTAGAAGAAAGACAAAAGAGTCAGGAAGGGAGAGAGGGAAAGAAGCAAAGCGAAGGGAAAAGGAAAGAAGGTATGTGGAGAGATGGACAACGGGAGGCTGGTTGCAGACCAGGGCAGGATGAGCCGCCAATGTAAGTCTTGGGGGTTGATCGTCAGGTTTAGGAGAGGGAGGAAAGGAAAAGAGGCAGGGTAGGAAAGTGAGAGAAGGGGAAAGGAGGAAGAGTACAGAAAAGAAAGAACAAAGAAAGAAAAAAAAGGAAAGAGGGAGACAGATTGGATGGGGGCTGTGTGGTGGTTTACTGGGTAAATTGTTTGCACACACGTGTGAAGGCCTGTTTGAATCCTCAGAAACCACATAAACGAGGGATAGCAGAAACATAAGCGATGGCGGGGAGGAGACTGGAAGCTTTAGGCCAGCTAGGCTGAAAGGGACCCTCTCTCAATCAAGCTGCAAAGTGAAGGCCGGTACTTGAGGTTGTCTTTTAACCTCTACACAAACACCGTGGAACACGTGTGCACCCTCCCCCCACATTCACATTCACACATACATACACAAAAGAATGGATAGAAAGAAGGACCTTAGTGGGAGAGAGAAACGAAAGAAGAAAAGATGACGGATGGGCTGAAGACAATCCAAGGTGCCCAGGCATAACTTGAGGTGAGCAGCATTTTCTTAGTATAAGCGTGTCTCATGCAATGCCTGACAGGATGTATACTACAGAATCATTTCTCATTCCTTCAAGATTCTAATTTAAGCAAAGGTCAAGCATTCTATTTGGCAGCCCTACTTGAGCAGTGACTGTTAATTTCAGTTAGAAAAAGAACCCTTTTAGAAAACAGATGTCTTGAGGAAACTGGGCCATGGCTTCAGCAGCAAAGTACTTGCTAATTATGCTGCACAGTGTGTCAGGGTTATACATTTGAGCAATATTAATAAACTAGTTTAGTAACTTGCTTTGAGTTGGAATGAACTAAAATTGGACAATGCTGATTCTGGGACTTGGGGACACAGAGGCATCTGTTGGTCATTCATTCCTCATCCTCAGCTTGCTCTCTTTCTATACAAAGGCCTGCTGGCACTTATGTCTCACCACCATTTGTTTTAGTAATTAAAAAAAATAACAGTATGTAAGCAGATTTTCCTGAAACACCCAGTTTCTACCTGGTGATCATCTAGATTCAAAGAAATAACAGAGCCTGCCAAAGACAAAACAGACCCCAAAAGAAAAAGCAGGTTTAACACATCCATAAAACCATCACGTCACCATAACCTATCTGATTCCAATTTCTAAGAGTCAAGTTAAAAAACCAGGCTTGGAGACTGAGAACACAGCTCAGCGGGTAAGGGGGCTTGCTGCCAGACAAGCTGACCTGAGTTCAATCATCAGAACCCACACGGTAGAAGGAGACAAATGTATTCTGATCTCCATCCTTCTGCCATGACATACACATGGCAAAATACAAACACACATTGAAAATATACACACAGATTGAAAAGAGGCAGCAGCAATGGCATGAAGAAAAAAATAATGCAAAAAAAAAAAAAAGTATACGAATAAAGTATCCCACAGTGGAGGAAAGGGCTGTAAATGAGACTCAGTGGTGGGCACCACACACATGCATTCACATGCAGACACCCATGCATGCACACATGTGCAGGCACACATACACAGCTGAACACATGTACAAGTACACACATGTACATATGCTTGCACACACATTCACATACATGCATCCACATACACATTCATATACCCACTCTCGCACACACATACATGTACACGCACATGCTGGGAACAGAAGGATGAAGCTCTAACCTGTGGTAAAAGGAGGAGAGAAACAAAAAGATAAAGAGGACGCAGGCACGAGGATGCTGAGTGTGTGGACTGACCGCTATTTGAAGTGTGGTCAGATGAAAGTACATCTCACTTAACTATCCTAGAGGAGGAAACCAAGGCCTGTCAATAGACAGAGCAGGAGAATAGATTGTGACATCATTTAGACAAGCGCTTTCTGAGAACGAGAGCTAACTGTAGGCAAGACGGGTCTTCCCATCTTCACTGGGAAGATGGAGGCTGGCTAGCCCGTGTTGAGGACTCATGTATCAGAGGATGATTGGCCTAGATGTGGTGTCTTTTACTCCTGAAGTAGTAGCTGAGAGCCTGTCACTTTTGTTAATTGTGATGTCTTCGGCGTTTGCTCCACCCAGCAGATCCACAGTCCATAGGATCTGTAAAGGAGATGATGGTGCTGACCTAGCATGCAAGAGGGCAGTTAGGGCAATAAAGAATATGTGGAAGTCATTAGCATATTGGTGATAAAGCAGGTGGAAAAGGGGCTTATTTCAAGTGAAAGACAAAGAGACAAAAGCTACTATTTAGGGCCTTTATTCCTTCCATCAGCTTTAACTCTGAGGCCATGTATTCCCATGCCCCACCCTGGACCTCATGAATCTAAGTGGTAGAGCCTAGGGAGACCTCAAGAAACTGCCCTAAGAATACCCAAGTGGGACCCTATTCTTAAAGTTTGTATCTGCGGGAACAGAGGGGTTGTGCCAAGCAGACAGGACTGTGAGGCAAGAAACCATGCACTGCCTTTGGCTGGAGTCTGCTGTGGGTCAGAGCCAGCACCTGCATCCATCAACGTTCCCTGAAACACAGAACTTAAGAACAGTGACCTTCTTGAAGCCAGTGTGATTCCCAAACAACGAAGGTGAATTAATGATGCCGGTAGGATGAGTCACAGCCTTGGTTCTCATCCTTGCACTAGGACTTTCATCTCCGACCTTGAGTCACCCCTCGGTCCGTGGATTGTAGCATATGAATATTTATGCCACCGTGGGTTATTCTGAGATTTCTTGGTAGTGCATCTACTCTGATTAACTGCAGTAGATAGGAGGTAGAAGATTGGAAGTCACAGCTGACTCAAAGTTGCGTGAGGTAAAAGAATACGGCTCAGTTAACCGAGAATGGCAAATTGCTGATAGGCATTGCATGTCAGCCAGAAGCAGGAAATCTTGGTGCCTACTGATTGCTGTTAGGGTAAGGATGAGGGCCAGAATCCGATGCCCTGGGGGTGTCAGCAAGTATGGGCCCCTTATCCTAACCTGGCCCATCCAAACATTGAACACAGAATCTCATGGATGTGAGAACTGTCTAGAAAGTCTAGGGTAAAGCCTTAGGGGCAGCAAAAGGAGTGGTGAGGCCAGCCTGGAGTTTCACTCAGAGAAACTGGGTCCCAAGTAAAGAAAACCCCACCCCTACCCCAGTCCAAGAGGCACAACTGGCCTGACACAGACTCAGAAGCCAGGAGTCAAGTTGAACCAGTTATAATGATTTCATTCACAATGCACCCAGATGTGCCTTTGTAATAAACCCTCGTGTGACGCTTTGAGTTTTTAATTCACGGCTACTTTGTGAGGGACTCCTCATAACAATTCTGTCTTCCACTCAGGATGAATATGAAAGCGACTCTCATACACCCTGCTTCGGAAGAGTGAGTCACACGTTAACTCGAATGAGTGGTGCAGTTTCTTGTCAGGGTTCAATGGCGTAGGAAAGGCACTGAGGGATGACCGCGAGGGCCACAGAGTTGCCATAATTGTCTTTTTTTGACATAGAGTCCCCCTGTAGAATCCACATTGGCCTCACATTCACAGTGATCCTCCCCGTGTAGCCGTCAGAGTGCTGAGATTATAGGCACCAGCCGCCAGGCCCAGCTGTGCCGTACAAGGATATGGGGGTCATTTTGGAATAAAACTGTTTGTGACTTAGTCCAGCATCGAACAACTGGGGCTGAGAGCGACTGGGGCTGAGAAGGACATAGTCACTGGAGTAGAAAGCGTGTATCCTTCCTCTTTCCCCCTCCCCAGGGAGCAAATTGTAACCAAGTAGTGTGATTTCCATTTCCCTCTAAGAGGGAGAGGTAAGGCCGGGGGAGGGGGGAGTGTCACCATTTGCATTTACAATAGCTATTTTATACTCGGTGGGTGTGCCTTCTGGGGGGGGGAAGCATAGAGAGAGGGGCCATGCAGAAAGGGGGCTTACGCACAAAGGATTATACATCTGCGGGGCTCCTTGTGAGCGTTTCCAAGATCATAGGCATGTAACGCTGTGCTCTCCAGACAGGCAGGCTAACAGCTTAAATGTCCTCGAAATTTTAGATACATGATCACACGGATGATCAAGAAGCTACTCTCCAGAAAACACAGTCCCTGGGGGAGGGGGGTGAGAGAAATGCTTGTAATGGGATATATTACTCGCCTTTGGAGACAAGATTTAAACAAGTTAAGACGAGCAGTAAAATGGGGTGCGTCTTTGGATGTAGCTCGGCTTCACGTCTGTGCACACCCTGGGAGCCAAGAGATTTACCCAGCTCCCATGTGGGCGCATCTGTCCCTTCTTTAAATCCGATTTCTCACCATCTGTTCCTTTACTCCAGCCTTGGCTGTAAATAAAACCGATGCGCAGCAATGCGCTGTGTTGCCAGGCAGCAATCTGTGCTCCTCCAAAAGTCAACTCTGAGATGAAAGTCTGGGGTCTTCACTGTTGTCTAGTTTCCCTGACAAAAGAAATTGCGGGAGAGTTGAAAGTGATCTTAGAAACTGGATCTTCAACAGCCTTTGGGAAACATGGAGTGCATAATTATCTGCTTTTTCAAATTCTGGAAGAAAACACTGAGATGAGACGGGAGGATTTAGCACTCAGAAAAGGATTTCCCTTGCCCGGAAGAACAGTGAGGACATTGTGAGATGGCAGTCCCCACTGCCACAGTGAACAAGTCGACGGGAAAAGGAGGAACAGCTGCAGGGCCCTGAGATCTTGAGGCTTCCAAGTTTGCAGTTTGGGGTGGGGGTGGGGTGAAGGACAGAAGAGACAGACATGACTTAAAGACGGGTATCTAGGAAATAAGCTTGTGGCCCTGAGAATGTGCCAGAAGAGCCAACCATTGGCAGCTGTGGGTAGGGGTCAGCTGACCTCTGGCCTCCAGGTGGGGCTTTAACAACTAGATAATATTTATAATGCACTCTCCCTGGGAGAAGGTTGGGGTACCACACCTCTTCCTATGAGTCCTTTTCAGTCTCATGGGTAATCAGAGTAAAGAGGAGAAAAAAAAATTAAATCACGTTCAAAGGAGTCACCGCCATGGCAAAACAGAAAATAACACTCACTCAGCCAGGCAACAACAGGAAAAGCAACCCCTGCCCCGGCCCCCCCGCTTCTCCATCAGTCCTCAGTCCAGACAGCAGCAGAAGCTGGCAGAATTCACTCCCAGGATGCTCTGTGGTCACTTTGCAGCATTGTGCATTCACAGCCCGCCGCCCACTGTAGGGAGGGGCCTGTCTATTGGGGGGGGGGCCTGTGGCCAGTGAGCAAACTTTTGGCCATTACAGCTGAGGCCTGAGGTTGTGCAGGGATGATTGGTCAAATAAGTAAATGCCCTGAGGACTGTGAGGAGCACCAGGCTTCTTGCTGTCTGGAGGAAAGTACACACAGAAAGGGGGAAGGCTACAATAAACTGTGTCATTAGGCTGTGTGGCCTAAGAGCCAGCGTGAACTCATAGCTTTGTGTAGATGTATACATTGAGATGGTGTGAAAGCATAAGATGCTTATGTGTGTGCATATATATATAGACACAAACATTCATATGTAGAAATATACATGTGTATAGATAGATACATATATAATAGGTATGTACACATATATACATATACATATATAGGTAAGTTTATACATTTATTTTTCGGTTCTCTGGGCTGTGAAGGTTAGAAGCAAAGATATCACTGATAGCACTGAGCCTGCCTAGGGTTTAGCTTCTAAGTATCATTCTCCATTTAAATGTTTGGCTCTAGGGCTGGAGTATGGGAAACAGAATATGGACATGGACGTTTGTGCTATGAAGTAAGGAGATGTTCAAAACATGATGGGCACATAGTAAAAGGACCCAGAAGCTGCCTTAAAGGATTTTATACAAGTCAAGGCTGATCTGGGAATCTTGGGCTCAGGAGAACCCCAGACGTCAGCTTCCTGAGCAGCTGGAACTACAGGCATGGGCCGCCATAGTCAGCAATAGTTACCCATTTTAATGATTAGAGTATAGTAGGAATCTATGAGTCTGCACCAATTAAGAAGAAATGAGCAGAGCTGGGGAGATGGCTCCATCAGCAAAGTGCCTGCTTTGCAGACACAGAGACGTGAGTTCAAGCCCCAGAATTCTGGGGACAAAAAAAAGCTGGGCATGATGTTAGGTGCTTGTAATCACGCTGCCTGGGAGGCAAAGACACTTGAGTCCTTAGGGCAACCCAGCAAACGTGGCTAGTTCCAGACCGGTCTTAGATCTCTGCTTCAAAAACAAAACACAAAACCAAACAGACAAACAAAAACCATCCAAAAAGAACCCACGTAGATGACGCCTGAGGAACAATGTCTGGGTTGTCCCTTGGCCTCCACATACATGCACACACGTGCATTGTCACACATATACAAAATTAAATGAACAAATGGGGGACCTCTGTCTTTCAATGGAAGCTTTAAGGTATCTCATGACCAAATACTTAGGAGTCACTCAGTGAAAATCCTTGTGAAAGAACGACTTCACCAAGCGGGACAAATTGGCATACTTTGCCTCCTGACACAATGCAGTGAGCGGAGCAAAAGTTTACCTCAGAGATTCTTGCTCCAAGTGCACAAATCGCACGGCAAACCGCATGAGTAATTATGAAAGGACGTGTGTGCATCAGAAAAATGTCAAGGTTAGGAAAGAAGGAAAAACAGAGTTGTTCCAAAGTGAAGATTAAAAAAAAAATGCTAGCTATTCAAAGGGCTTGAACCTACACAAAGTATTCCTGGCACTACATGGGAAACGCTGCTGAATTATAGGGTAAGTTAGGAAGGGTAGAGGCAGTCTGTGTTGTTCCTGGGTACTGTTCATTGATGGCTCTGTTGTGTGTGAGAGAGAACGCTTTTGTTTCTAGGCAAAAAACAAACAAACAAACAAACAAAAAAAAACACTGCAGGATCAAGCAGCGATGGGTATTCCGTCCGCGAAAGGTTTTCAAATGGCTCAGAAGGAAAAGCAGCTTCTGAGTATGTCTAGAGAATAAAGCATATACAAAATAAGCGCCCTGGGCAGTTGCCAGTATGTGGGGTGTTGGAGGGCTGAAGTGGAAAGTACTTACAGTTTCAAGTGCTATTTGTACAAATTTTCTATATATTTTAAATCTGTGGGTCTCTGCCCTGGAGTAGAATGACTCAAACTGAGCGGGTTGATCTAAACCAAGTCCTGTGCTTCTGGAATGACGTGTCATCCTGTCTTTGAAGTGTCGCACATGCCTACAGGGACCCAAGGTAGAAGAAGGCACGGGTGTGTCAAAGAAAAGGACACGAAGCAGAGCCAGCTCAGGAATGAACTGAACCGGAAGGTTTTAGGAACAAGTGTGTTTGGAGAGGCCCCTGATCAGGCTCATCAGACTAGTGCACATGATCACAGGACTTGGGAGATTTCTGCCTTTGATTTCTTTTCAGCCACCATCCAGGCTGGCCTGTCTCTCACCTCCGTACGTTTGCTCCCTGGCAGCGGGGAGGTGTGGGAGTCTGGAGTTTTTCATTGGCTTCTAAAGCTCCTGTCTGCTCTCTGACTTGATTGGCACACTCCCTGCAGACGGAAGAGCCCTACCTGCCTTTGCGCCTCCAGGATGCTTACTACTGTGCTCTGCTGTTAGTGTGTGCATGTTGTGTGTGTGGCTCTGCGTGTGTGTGTGTGTGTGTGTGTGTGTGTGTGTGTGTGTGTGTGAAAAGTATGTACATTGTGTTCATGTAAGTGTGGAAGCCAGAGGTCAGAGCTGGCTACCTTCTTCAATCTCTCTCACCTCGCTTCTTCAGACAGGCTCTCTGACTGGGTCTGGAGCTCCCTGATCTGGCTAGACTATCCGGCCGGCAAACTTTAGGAATCCACCCACCCCCACCTCTCTGACTGAGACTGAGGGTACAGGCTTGTGCTGCACCTAGCTTTCTTTATCTGTGGTTTCGAGGATCTGAACTCACGTCCTCATTATAATTCATCAAGTACTTTACCAACTGAGCTATCTCCCCAGACCCATGTATGTGCCTCTTTAGGGAACTTTTCAGTCTTTCTGTAGAGTCTCCTGGTCTGCAGTCTTCTGGGGAGTGTTGTTTCTTATATCTCCAGTATCCAGCTTCGGCGGGGACTTAACCGTCATTAAAAAAATCAAACGGAGTTCCCCAAATCATGTTTATTCCTCTCTTTTTCATTTCTTTCTGAGGCTAACTGAAGGCTTTACCTCATGACAATACTTTGGGGGCTTTTCTTTTTCAAACACAGCAATTCAAATTTGGGGGCTTTCACCTCTACCTTGGAACCATCATTGCAACTAGAGGGTGAAGCGGATGGTATGCCCAGCCTGTAAGAGGCAGGATCTGCCACTCCAGCAACCCGAGTTCCTGGCTGGTGAATGATTCAGTGACTAATGCACACAGAAACCTGCGAACTCCTCCTCCGGGTTATGTTTGGTGAGGCTTTGTAATAGCCACCGCAGATTTTAACGGCCGAGCCGACCAGAATGACCCTAACCACCTATCAGGGGCTGGGAGTGTCAGACATGAAAGCAGGGTGTTCACCCAAGGCCACCCACCTTCTCAGTCCTATCACAACGATGACTATCAAGCAGCAACGCTCCAATAAGCAACTTTTATCCAGGCACCATGAACACCCAGTGTATGTCACAAGCTGGGCAGATGGGCACCTCCTGGCCCGTCTGTGGCAGGAGACAGCCTTTGGGCCATAGAGGGCAGCTGCTACTTCTGAGGCAGCCGTTCTTAGCCCTCAGCTGTGATGGAGGCTCCGGTTTCAGAACTAAATGCCATTTAGCCTTCTTCACAGTAATCTCATTTGGGGCTTAAAAAGCATCTTGTCTGGGCCCATTTATGTTTTACATGTAGGCCATGTACAGGATTGTGTGTTCCTTCAAGTAAGGGATCATGGATCCGCTGAAGCGTGTAGAGGAGTTTCCAAGGGGGAAGGTCTGTCTCTTCCTCCTGTGGTTAACAGCACTCCTGAAAGCTCTTTTGTCTTCACCAGTCTTTACCACGCTCTGACCTAGCTCTGTACCAAGTGTTGTTTTGCCCCGAGGGAACAGCCTCCTCACCTCCTAGGCAAGGTCGCAGCTGTCTGAAGACTTTCAACACCAAGTTATTTTAAGGCATGTGAAAAGTGGGTGAAAACTAACTCTACTGAGAAGGTACTTTTTTAAATACTTAAAATAAATCCTACTTGTCATCCATCCATGTGGAGCAGGTAACCCCTTCCGAGGTGAGCTAAAAACACTGGCAAGTTTTGTCTTGGAAACTGTCATAGACCATCCTTACCAGAACCAGTATGACTCCCGAGTCTCACTCGCTGTTCGGCAGAGTGGCATTCGGCCAACCGCAGGGCAGTAAAAGGACTGAGGTCCGAGGGATTTCACACTGAAATGACAGAAAAGAAAAAGCTCATCGGCATATGTTATATCATTTCCAACCGTGTCTTTAGTAGTAAATACCAGCTTGATTCCATGGCCTGCTGAGATGGCCTTAAAGCAACACACAGACACACACAGACACACACAGACACACACACACACACACACACACACACACACACACAGCGCATTCCTATAGTAGACTACTGTGTACCAGCACTGCTTCATGGAGTAAGCCAAAATAATTGGAGACACTGGCAGCTCTTGGGCTCTATTTGCAGGGGCACTTCACACCCTCCCTCTGTGTTGACCCTAGGAGTGTGGGGCTGTTACCCTCTACTCATAGACCAGGAAAGAAAGGCCCGGAAGGTGCAGGACAGCTGGTCTTAGAGTGTGGTTCTCATGCTCCTAAATTTAGCCCATCGAGTCATGACATCTCTTCTGGTTGGGGATTATGGTTTTAAAGATGATTGCTCATGCACTGAACCATTATGATAAACAATCTAAAAATTCACGTGGAAAGAGCTAGGAAAACAAAGCCAGCGACGAGCAAATGGTAGCTTGAATTTTCACCAGCTGTATGCCTTGGCCCTCAGCCAAGATGCCATCTGACCTTTAAGTTAGCCAAGCTCATGGATGCTTCTTCTCAGGCCTCAGAATTGAAAAGCTGCTGTGACATTTTAGAGCTACCGAATCTCATCGGAGAGGTTGAAGGGTGAAGAAAATAAACACGTTACCTGTTTAAAGATGGACGTGTTCCATCTTAGAGAACTGCACAGAGAATTCGTGGAGAACAGCACTTAGTGGTTAAGCTCCATTTCCTTTCTGTTCGGATGTGGACAGTGCGGACATATAGGACAGGTCACACAGCAGAATTTGGCCCAAGAGGTCGAATCTGGCCTGATGCCTGTTGTTGTACAGCTCAAGAGTCCTAAAGGTGAATACTCTTTAAATGATTGAAGAAAGAAAACCAAAAGAAGAACAATATTTTGTAGCACATGATAATCATGTGAAATTCAGGTATCTTTTTATACGTGTGTGTATGTGAATGTGTCTAACATATGTGCAAATGTGCAGACATATATGCATGGGTTTGAGGACACAGGCTGGTGTATGTTCATGTAGAGGCCAGAAGGTAACTGAGGTAACAGAGAGTAAACTCAGGGGTCACCCAGATTGTTTTTGAGGCAAGCTCTCCCACTGACTTGGCGTTCATCAAGTTGGCCACTGGGCCCCAGGGATCCACCTGTCCATCTTCTAATAGCTGAGATTACAAACATGTGCCACCATGACCAGCTTCATTCTGGGGATCAAACTCAGGTCCCCATGCTTACACAGAAAGCACTTCACAGAAGAAGCTCTCTCCCCAGCCCCTCACCCCCATAAAAAAACCTCAATATCCCTAAGTAAGAGTTCACTGGAATGCAGGCATGCCCACTGATTTGAGTATTGCGATGGTCAGTCTTATGCAGCAGTGGGCAGCAGAGCTGAGTGGTTGTGACACAGACCACGCAGGCCCCATGTTTGCTGGACTTCTACGGGAAAAGTATGATGGCCTGTGACGGTGTTGATGTGGGAGGCTCAGAGCCGGCTGAGGAAGCAGAAACATTCTGAGAAGGAAGAGATTACTTTGGGTGGAAACGGAATTTGAGTGTGCCCAAGCAGAGCTTAATGGCTAACGTTGGACATCATGGTCCGTGGGCAAGATCAGCAGATTTGGTTCATCAACTGGCTCCCTCGCTGCGAGCAACGAGTCCTTGTCAATTTCTCAGGTTTCAGTTTTCTCAGCTGTTAAATGGAAACAAGCCCTACCTCCCAGGGCTCAGGGTAAGACATAGCATGTAGTAAGTCACCCTGGAACACAGCTGTTACTTCACAGGTGTCAGCTGTTAGTAGCAATGACTGTTAGTCATTGTCACACTTGGACATCAAGAGACACAACCAAGTCAACATTTCATCCAAAACTTAAGCCTTTTAGAGGTTATAAGTAGAAATGTTTTAAAAGAGAAGCATTTGAGCAATTGTACTTTATGAAATTTTATGAAACTGTATTTTCTGAAGTTCAAAACACATGGCAAAGAATAATTACAATAGAAAATATTCCAGTGTGTTCTGTGAAAATAAAATAAAACTAAAAACTTGCCAGGTGAGCCAAGTATGGTGGTTGCTCGCCTGTGATCCCAGCACTCAGGGAGGCAGAGGCAGGTGGAGCTCTGTGAATCTATGAGGCCAGCCTGGTCGACAAAGCAAGTCCAGAATAGTCAAGGCTACATAAAGAAACTCTGTCTTGAAAAAAAACAAAGCAAAACAAACAAAAACAAACAACTAGCCAAACCAAATTGCCAGGTGGTCATAGTTACTCATACGTATATTCCTAACATTCAGGAGGCTGAGGATGGATGATTGCCAAGAGTTGGTTATCAGCCTGGCCACATGGTAAGTTCCACACCAGTCCAGGCTGTGGAGTGAGACCTAGTCTCAAAAATTCAAGAGCAAAATTAAATAGGTAAAACCATTTTACTAAATTATTTCCCTAGTGTATTATAGAGTAAGAAAGGAAGAAAGACAGAAAGAAAAAGTGAAGGAAGGACAGAAGGAGGAAGGAAAAAAGACCATAGTATGTTAGCATAGTATTTTATTGTAGCCACTCTGATTTTATAAGAACAGAAATTCTATTTTGTCAGTGCATTTGAAAGTCTTTATGAGAACCTTGTGAAAGCTATTGACACTTTGATAAATGCACACACACACACACACACACACACACACTTTTGCATACACTCTTAGAGCTTAATGGATTCCTTTAAGTCCATCCATGGCTTGCAAGTTAAGGAAGCCTGCTCTAGTTGCTCACTCATACTTATAAAACCCATACAATAATGACACATGAACCAGAAGGCCAAATTACTAATTTATGAAGAAGAAATAACATCAAGTGGATTAAAACCCCTCACTTTGGCCGACCAGTTCATTATCTCACTGTATAAAAGCTTCACAGACAGTCGGAGCACAATTAAAAGCGAGTATGGAACCATAGCAAAGGGAATTTGAAATGGTCTTAATGGCTCTTGTCGCCAAGCTACGATAGTCTGCTCCATCTGTTTCTGCTGGAAAAGCAACCCCTACAGGGATGCCAGAGAAGCCAGCCTGGACCTCTTTCCGTGGGCAGTTCTTGGCACTTTCATTCTCTCCTTGCAGAAGCAGCAAAGGCTAGACTCCATCTGTTACTGCTCTTGCAAAGGGGGCAATATGAGCAGCTAGAGCCCACATTTTGGCAAGCTAATTTTCTTACTCCCTGTTTAGTGCCTTCTATCAGGAAAAATATTGCCTTTCTGGAGGACTCATGTTCAGTTCGAATCACTGACATTGGGCAGCTCACAACTCTCAGTAATTCCAGCCCCAGGAGATCCAATACACCTTTTGTCCTCCTCAGGACCTGTACTTGTGTGCACATACCGTCACATAGACAAGATACATATATGCATAACTAAAAGTAAAACACACACACACACACACACACACACACACACACACACACACGGCCCAAAGCAGTGCCTCCTTGCATCTAGCTTTGGTTATGGACTATGCAATCCCAGATGTGCTGGATAATTTTATGACAACTTGACATAAGCTAAAGTTACCTGAGAGGAGAGAACCTCAATTAAGAAAATGCCCCCAGAACTCCGTGGAATCTATGCGGGTGACAATAGCAAAGACTCCTAGTAATGGGGGACACCGAGCCTGAATCAGCCATCCTCTATAACCAGGCAAGGCATCGAGTGGAAGGCCTGGGACACCACCCCAATCACAAAACCTCCCACCTACAGCTTATGTCTGCAGGATGTGCTGGCATTAGAGTCAGGCATAATCGTCATCACAGAGACAAGAGACACTTCATCCAGCCCCTGGTGGGAGCAGAGGCAGAATCCTACAGCCAAATATTATGTGGAGCCTGGGAAGCCCTGTGGAGGAGGAGAAAGGAGGATTGGAGGAGCCAGAGGGATCAAGGACACTACAAGAACACAGCCCAAAGAATCAACTGACAGGTACTCAAGTGGGCTTACAGAGATCGGGGAGGCTGTCTGGGTCTGACCTAAGTCCTCTGCATACATGTTATGGCTGAATAGCTTGGTGTTCTTGTGAGATTCCTAACAGTGGAACTGGATCTCACTCTTTTGCCTACTTGTTGGACCCTTTTCCTCCTACTGGGTTGCCTGGTCCAGACTTGATGTGAGACTACATGCCTGATCTTATTTTAGCTTTTTATGCCATATTTGTTGATGTCCCTGAAAGGCCCGTTGTTTTCAGAGATTTAAAGTGGAGGATAGATCTGGGGGAGAAAGTGAAGGTAGGGAAAGAAATTGGGGGGAGAGGAGGGAGAGGAAACTGGGGTCTAATATATGAGAGAAGAATAAAGAAAAAAAATGCTTTCATAAGATTGGGCTGCAGTCAAGCCTGTAAGGCATTTTCTTAATCAGTGGTTGATGGAGAAGGGTCTAGCCCAAAGCCATCCTTGGAATGGTGGTCCTGGGTTCTATAAGAAAGCAGGATGAACAAGCCATGAGGAGCAAGCCAGTATGCAGCACCCTTCCATGGCTTCTGCATCAGCTCCTGCCTCCAGGGTCCTGCCCTGACTTCCTTAGATGATGAACAGTGGTGTGGAAGTGTAAGGCAAATAAACCCTTTCCTCCCCAAGTTGCTTTGGTCATGGCATTTTATTACAGTAATAACAACCCTGACTAGAATACCAGTGAAGAGCACTAAAGCTGGAAGACAAGGGCAAAGTCAAGGTAGGCTTCGTGGAGGAGGATGTGCCTGAGCCCAATATATCCCACAGTGGAAGCTTTTGTTACAGAACCAGAAACACACACTGCAATAAACAGAATGCTTCTAGAAATCCGCCATCAAACACTACAACCAGAGAACAGACTTGTCAGCTTGGGTTCATGAGCCATTCATTTCTTTTTTAACCCCTTTATCTGGCAAGACTGTAAAGGTTTGCCAGACTGTAATTTTAGTGGGAGACGCCTACTGTATTGGTCTAAAAGTCTCGTCAAGTAGAGAGCAGTTGAAGGTACAGGTAGCACATCTGGGGACATGGGCCTCTGGTTTAAATCGCCTGCTCTACAGGCATTAGGAAAAGGAGTTTGCATCTCCGGAAGTCATGTTGGGTGGGCAGCCCAGCTGCAATTCCAGCACTCTCGATGACGATGACAGGGAATCTCGGGGGGAATCTCGGGAGCAAGCTCGCCGCTCAGACTAGCCTTATCATTAAATCTGGGCTCAACTGAGAGACCTTGCCTCAAAGGATAAGATGGAGCATGATTGAAGAAGACTTCTAACGTCAACCTTAGGCCTTTACATGCATGTACACACATGTGCGTATGCTCATGCATCCACACACATATGAATGTACATGTATATACATATACATATAGAACAATAATATTAGTCTAATCACTTCCATAGTTATCACAGAGATGAGAAAGATTTTCTTAATTCAATGGCTCAAAACTACTTAACAGTTCATACAGTTAGATTCAAGTTCAGTCACTACTGTTGGGTGCTTATTTGGTAAGGGTGGGGAATGGGACATTACAGCTGGCAGACTACAGACAGAAATGCAGAGATGAGCATGGTGCCATCTTTCCCTTCTATGAAATGCTGGCTGAAGGCAGCGAGGCAGCCATCCACCGCTCCTCTCCCTACCCCCAAGGCCAAGATGTCATACCTCATGGTTAAGGACTGGAATACTTGATATGTGGAAGGATGTATGCATACGAATGTTCATGTTGCAACAATGAGAAGGTCTAAGCTGTGTGAGACTCAGAGTGGGAAGGTCTAAGCTGTGCTGGGAAGGCTGAGAGCCAGGAGACCTCACATGCTTAAAAATATCTGTCACTGTCATTGGTCCAGGAGGAAAGAAGGATGTCAGGAGCCAAGTAGCAACTGCTAGCAACATTCTGGAAGAGACACTGGAGACAGTGCTGGGAGGCATCTGGGGCAGGGTGTGAGCCAACAGCTGAGGATTCTCAGAAGCTTTGTCTATGAGCCTCTTAAGAACATGGCAGACCCCTGGGGAGTTTGCCGCCGCCTTCTTGCTCTGGCCAAAATTCCACTGAGATGGAACAATATGAAGTGTGACAAGGCCAAATATCTGAGATGGAGGGGAAGATGAGAGAGGGGGGAAAAAAGAATCCTAGAGGTTGCTATTTTGGAAGACTGGGAAGCTGGGAGCAGTTGGGGAGAGGGAGGTAAAACCATGCCTAGATATTCAGAATTTCCTTTCCTGATTATGATTATTAATTACTGGGTCATCAAGATTTCACTTTCACTGAGTGTTGAGTGCCTAGCAGCGAGCTTGCAACTGAGGTTCTATGGAGAAGGGACAGGCCTGTGAGAAAAGCACCACCGTTATCCCACATAAGTGGTGACACAGAAGCTTAAAGTCTTGGGAGATTATTTGCACATTCTTAGACACTTTTGAATTTCAGACGACACGATTTATAAAAGGGACTCTCTAAGCATATGTTGGAGCTGGGCACAGTGGGATGTGTCTGCAGCCTCAGGTTGTAGAGGTGGGTCACCCGGGCTTACAAGTTCAAGGCCAGCTTGGGCAACTTTGTGAGACCTAATTAAAATCAATCATCAATCATTTAGAAACTGATCCTAGAGGGCTGGGGACAATGAGAGGAAGGAAACCTGCAGGTCATACAGACTTTTTTTTTTTTTCCTACAGAGACCTTCATGTCATTTGAATTATCATATGAATATATAATCTTTCAATAAATATGAATGTAAAAATGAAAAAGATTAGAAGTTGAAGGGAAGGAAATGCGAGAGGGTAAAGTAGTAATCCTAGCTGGACGGTGGTGACATAGTCCCAGCACTCGGGAGACAGAGGCAAGTCAGTATCTGAGTGTGAGGCCAGCTTGGTCTACGAAGGGTGTTCCAGGACAATCAGGGCTACACAGAGAAACCTGTCTCAAAAAACCAAAGGCGGTGGGGGAGGGGGTGGGGGAAGAAAAGTAATGCTGGGAATCAGGTTGGTCTGAGGACAAGGGCATAAATGAGTGGGAAACCGCAGGGTGGGGCATAGCATTCACCCAGTATGCCAAGATGGAAGAGTACTCCTTCATATTTAGCTTTTAATGGCCAATCAGAAGCAAGCCACAGCTTAGACTCTGCACTAGTAAAGCATCTTTAGAAGGCACTAGGAAAGATTCACACCACTAGAGTAATCCAGGAAACGTCTGACCCGGAGAGAGGACTCAGTAAACATTTTAAATAGAAAAGTGCAGGAATGGTTCTCTGCCCGGCTCTTCCGGGAAACACTGGCTCAGGCATGTTAGTAAGAGCCCAGGGCAGATAAGGCACTGCGTGGAACTTAATTATGCATTGCTTGGTTTCTTTTATGGTTCCCAAGCCAAGTGGGGTTATTAAACGATTTACATTTAATCTGTATCTACTACCAGCAGAGAGCGAGTCTGACTGCCTGGGAGGAGAACCATGCTTCTGCAGTTCCAGCTGACCAGTCCTGAGTTGGCACCGGGCACACAATGAATGAACTGGGAGAAGGGGTGCCTTTGGACCACAGGACATAAAGGTCGATGAAGACGGTAGTGTTCAAACCTGAGTGTGTATCAGGGACTTTGGAATATTCTCAGAGTTTCTGGTTCTGGTCTGGAATGGAACCTAAGAATTTACATCTCTTACCACCTCCCATCTGGTGCTGTTTCAGGAGGATAATAATCTGAAGACCCCATAATTGGGACAACCTCCTCATCTTACAGAAGAAGAAATAGGCCCGAATGAGTATCTTGTCCTAGATTCTTCAGTTATTAGAGCTGGCACAAGAACCTCATTCTCTCCCTCTGCTCTGAATACTTCACCAAGCATTTCCTAAAGGTGAGAATACCCTGTCAGGAACACAGTAAAATTACAGTATGAAGAAACTAACATTAAAACAATATGGACTTGGTTCGAATTTCATCAGTTCTCCCACTAACAGGATCCGGATTCAGACAGAGTTGATCTTACCAGTTTCCTTTAATCATCAACAGCCCTAACTCTGTTCTCTGTCCTTCAGAACCTTGATATATTTGAGGGGTACACGTCAGTTATTCTAAAGAACTACCTAAAATTTTTTATACAACGGCGGCATAACCTCATTTTAAGGCATAATATCAAGAGGCACCTGAAGTTAACACGTCCCATTTCCAGCAATGGGAATGTCGAGCACACGGGGTAGATGCTATCTGCTGGGGTTTTCCCACAACAAAGTTATCACTTTTGCAATTAATGCCATGTGAAGAGAGAGTTTGAGACCGTGCAGGTCTGTTCTTCCACACACTTCTTGCTCTAATTTCGTTAGCCACTGGTGCTTCGTCTGAATGAGGTGGTTACCAGGAAGTGACTTTAATTGTATCCTTTCTTCTCATTTGTTCACTGGAATGCCACACTAAAAAAACTTTCTCTTCTCACTTGTCTTTTTCACTGATTCACGTCAGTGAAAACTCATGGGTTCTTTCTTTCCTTCTAGAATTCATATCTCTTGGCTTCCAAGTTAAATCTCTTCCTACCATATGGCCCTGCCACTTACAGTACTATTAATTCAAAATGGCCATGGCCTTAGCACATTCATTCAAAAGCACAACTGACATGGTCACATGCAGCTTAACAGCAGACACACTGTGAAACGTGCTGTTAGTTTCACAACTGTACGAACATCACCGAGTCCAGCTTACACAAACCTTGAAAGCGGAGGTCACTCACCCGCCACTACCTCTTGATGCAATCAAGAGATGCGTAATCAGAAGGTATGAGGCCACAGCTGGCATAACACTGTGCTTCACCTTAACTATTTTTTTTCCGCACAATAAACAGTACATGCTAAAACAACAATTAAAAGCAGACAGGCTGGAGAGATGACTCAGTTGCTAAGCATACTCGTGGAGGACCAGAGTTCAGATTCCAACAACTACAAAAAAAGCCCAGCATTTTGAACATTCCAGTAGCTCCAGTTGCAAGAGATCTGATAGCCTCTCCTGGCCTACACGTGTGCAGAGAAGCATGCACACCCTACACACGGCTGCGTACTCTCACACAGTTACATATACCCATGCAGACTCGTGTAAATAAATAGGGGCTGAAGAGATGGTCCAGCAGTGAAGAGCACTTGCTACTCTTCTCTTGCAGATGATCCAAATTTTGTCCCGAGCATCCATGTTGGTAGACCCACAACTGCCTGTAACTCTAGCTCCAGGGAATCCAACTACCTCTTCTGGACCCCGCAGACACCTGCATTCATGTGAAGGTACCCATCCGCCCATATACATATAATTTAAAAATAATAAAAATTAATGTTTTTTAAAGTATAGTATAGTCACTATACAAACCAGTGAAAGAGTCGCTTATGATTATCATCAAGTATTATGCATCACACATAATTGCATGTACTGTACTTTTATGTGACTTATGGGTAACACAAGTAGGTTTATTTATGCCAACATCAGTGTAAAACATGTGAGCAATGCATTCTGCCTCAGTCTGAGCATGACTACAATGCTACTAGATACTAGAAATTTTTTTGCCTTAATTATAATCTTATGAGGCCATCATCCCACGCCAACATTGATCAAAACATTATTATGCAGCCCCGAAGCTATATTTCAAAACATCACGTCACAGTGGATATGGAAAACGTGTGTTTTAATTTTTCAACTAAAAATTAATTTTATGATTAAAAATACTGTAGCCAGTCTGCATAGCAGAAATATCATGCAAGTTGTAAATGAGAACCACACATGGGCTTTGCATTTTTGGATAGTAAAAAAGACATTAAAGATATTTAAAAAGATATTAAAACACATTAAAAGAAAGAGAGATAGAGTAAGCACTACCAAACCAAACTAGAGCCCTTAAAAAAATCTGCCCATAAATGTAATGGTTATCCTGTTTCTTAACCAGTGCAGGGTCCAAGCTGGAGCCATTTCCACAGGAGCTGGGGCTCTGGTAGATATTTTCCAATCACAGCAGCAATTTAAAAAGTTTTAAGTAGGGTATGGTGGCTAACATCTATAATCCCAACATCAGGAGACTGAGACAGGAGGATTTCTGTGAGTTTGAGACCATCCTTTACTAGAGTATAAGACTATCTAAAATTCAACACTTTTTTTTTTTTTGCACTAAAATCAACATGTTCCCCCTCTCTGCCTACTGTAAGTGCCCTCAGTGCACATGAGTGAGAAATCTCGCCACGATTATACAACCAGCAATGACGTAGGGAGAACGCCATCTCTCGTCCACAGGTGGAAAAGGATCAGGCAGAGTTTGGCATAGACAAACCAGAATTTTATGAAAGAAAAACCTGCCTTAGTCCGTTGGCAGGCCCCTTCTCTGCTCAGCCCACCACACTATGCTCTTTCGAGGGTGCATGGCAGGGGGACCTTTTGGGAGCACAGGTGTCTGATGTTGGAGTTCAAGGGAGAATGCCAGCTCAGAGGTAAATATTTGCCATGTTGACTCCTAACCATGCTATCTGATTGAAAAGAAGTAAACATTTCCCACATCTTCGATTGCATCACCTTGCCGTTGTGTGAGCAGAACAAGGCAGAAGCAAGACAAGGCTTAAACTCTAAACACAGTTTATTTTAAAGGAACAAACATAGGTAACTCCGGATCAAAGAAAGGAAAATATTGTCTAATGTTCCGCACACGCCTGCATTCAGGATTCATTCCGAGAGACGATCCTGTCTGGGTTCAGGGATATAAGACAAGTGTCAGAGTTCGCTGGGGATCAGACAGCAAATGAAACAAGCTGAGATGGACCATTTGGCAAAGGCTGATGATGTTTTAGAACTGTCACATGAGGAGGATCGAGGACAAACTGGCAGTTTGTGGACATGGTCAACGTGTTAGATGTTTTGCCATGCACGGGTGGATCCATGGAGCATGGCCTGCCCTGTCCAGATAGCCACTGACATCAGGGAGGGAAATCAGAAGACCTCCCTGGAGATTCAGGACTGGGCTGATTGTCACAACATGCTCTCTTGACGTGAAAAGTGTAAGGATGAGCAAGATGGGCTGTGGCCATTACCGGGTTTGGGGAGAGTTTATCTGCACTTAGAGAAACTACTGCTGCTGAGTCAGAAGAGCAGGGAAGAGCAACAGGGCAGGACTTCTGCCATATTGTCAGGGTTCTGGCCTTACTGAGCCTAAGGCCTGTCCACAGTGCTGCTGTTGGCTACTGGGGCACCCTGTTGCTTACAAAGAAAAAAAAAGAGAGAGAGAGAGAGAGAGCTCTAACTTTGAAGAGAGTAATTTCTGCACTGCCATCTTCTCCACCCTGAGTGGCAGAGAGAGAGCATGTGAGGAGGCACTGAGTGGAAATATGAGGTCGCAAACTATAACGCATCCACTGACCTCTGGGTTTAAAGTTGGTCCACCCCTTGCAAGGGAAAGAGTGCCGTCAGCTTAAAAATTGAACCTCCCAGATTCCTCAGCAAGGTCAGGGGTGCGGCTGGTCTCATGAGCTCCATTGCTCGGGCTACGAATATAATCAGAAGTCAAGTTAAGAAAATATCTGCCAGCTTGGGAGAGGGGGGAAAAAAAAGAAACAAAAACTAAAGCCTACAATCCTGGCATGCAGAGGAGAATGTCTCCCGAAATGGTAGCCTTGCTCTCATCACTAGCTCATCATCTGCTGGAGTAGGAGGGTGCTGAGGTCTGAGGAGAAGAGCTTAACCCCCGTTTGTCTTGGGGTCTAAGTAGGAAGCTGAGGGCTGGTGGCGCGTTTC
This sequence comes from Psammomys obesus, assembly GCF_907164565.1. Lineage (NCBI taxonomy): Eukaryota > Metazoa > Chordata > Mammalia > Rodentia > Muridae > Psammomys > Psammomys obesus. Next base: position 12,950,964 of record NW_026596057.1, on the reverse strand, counting down.
TGCGGGCTGCTGCTTAATCGTAGGGCTCTAGCTTCTTTAACTGGACAGGAAGATTAAGGACTCTGGTTCTGCAAGTCAGCAGATTGTTTAACTCAGTGGCTTTCAGCCTTCCTAAAGCTGAGACCCTTGAATTCAGTTACAGTTCCTCATACTGTGGTGACCAACCATAAAATCTGTAATTTTGCTTACTGTTATGAATCGTAACGTAAATACCTGTGTTTTCTGACGGTCTTAGGTGGCTCCTGTGAAAGGGTCACTTACACCCACAGGTTGAGAAGTGCTGATTGCTAGTATGACCAGTCTGTGTGGTGGGCAGGGCATCTGGACAAGGGCAGACCAGTAAAGGAAGAGCCATGAGGACACTGCCCTGGCTTGAGGGGGAAAACAGGCAAAAGCTGTTTCCTGGCACAGCTTCCATCCAGGTCTTGCTCTTCTTGGATTTCAAAGAGGATTCTGGGCTTCCTGGTATTGTTACCGTTCCCTTTTAGCACCGACACAGCTTTTGCACATGCACCGCCATGTTTCATTGAATCCTCTCCTCTCTACAGCATTTGCTGGAACCCTGCCATTTCTACATCTCTGCATGGAGAACCGGCCTCAACACGGATTCTGTTTTGCTTTTGTTGTTTTGAATGAGGTCTCATATAGAGCATTGGCTTTGAACTTTTTATCGTAGCTGAGTGTGGCCTTGAACTCCTGCCCCTCCAACTCTTCCAGGCAGATCTTGCTTCCAGCCAGGAGTCTCAGCCACAGCATCTCAGCAGTCCAGTTGTTCTGAGTTTTGAATCTTGCAATGCCTAACTGGCTCTGGAGCGACAGGGAGGAAGTAGAACCTGACACGTGTAGCAATCGGTAAACACTGGTTTAATTTGAATTTAAACCAAACCGAGTCCTAACCCATTTGTGCCTTAATTTCCACGGTCTCTGGGCCTTACTTTTTCCATTTGCTGCAGGAGGCTAAAGGCCATCCTTATCTCCCAGGTCTCACGAAACCCTAAAATCTACAAGGAGCAACCTGCACTGTAGTGTCCCTAGCATCTGTTCAGAGCCGCTTCTCATGGTTTGTATCTAACCCTTCAAAATAAGTTCAGCAGAGGCCCCTCTGCAGGCCTCTACTCCACCTCGCCCATGCTGCCGCAGCCTCCTCCCCGATCTCCCCTGTTCTAAGTCCCTTTGAGAAATCACTCTGACTGTCCTCAGCCTGGGGATCCATTCCTCCCACACTTTCTAAGCACAGGGGCCTCGGCTGAAATGCTGTTTCTATATAAGCTGTCCTTGACTTCTTTCTTAGACTACATACCACAAACCTGAGCCAAATACTTCCCAAGACATCATATTTATTGCTTTACATGCAAGATGCCTGATAGCATATAGCAACTTCGTGTTAGTTAGATGACAAAATCGAAGTTTAATTACGTACGGTAAAGTGTATCACTTTAACTCTTCACTTCCATGAACTCTTGTACCCAGCTCACCACTACCACTGTCAAGAGAGAGCAATCCCATTACCCTCCCCGGGAGCATCCCTTTTTCTTACTAAGACGCCCGTCCCTGACCTCAAGAACTATAGAATCATTTCATCTTAGTGCTAACTCATTCCAAAAAGACTTACAAATTCATCTTGAAAAGAAATAAGTATGTCAAAATCAATAAAAGTAGAAGGAAAAAGGAGCAAGAAAGACAAAAATCTAAACCAATAAGATTTAGTATATGTCCTAGTTAGGTTTTTTTTTTGTGTGTGTGTGGTTTCTTGTTTGTTTGTTTTTGTTTTTTATTTTATTTTTGTCAAATTGATACAAATCAGTCATTTGGGAAGAGGGAATCCCAATTGAGAAAATGCCCCCAAAAGACTGGTCTATGGGTAAGCTTGTGGGGCATTTTACTGATCAATGGTTGATATAGAAGGGCTCAGCCCACAGGGCTTGGTGTCACCACAAGGTAGGTACAAGAAAGGATGAATAAAAGAGGAGGAGCAAGTCAATACTCGGCAACCCTCCGTGGTTTCTGCTTTAGTTGCTGCCTTCAAGTTGCTGCCTGGTTCCTAGCCTCACTTCCTTTGATGATGGACTGATGTGGAAGCATAAGCTGAAATAAACCCTTTTTTTCCCCAAGTTGGTTTGGTCATGGTGCTTTATCACAGCGATGGAAACCTAACTAACAGGGACTAGCACTGGTAATTGGGCTCAAAGGTTCTGGACTGGGAGCCAAGACATAGAGAAAAGTGGGATTTGCTCATTCCACAGGCAGAAGTAAGTCAGTTCCCCCAGAAAACAAAACCTCAGAGTACAAGATCCCAGATCTTTCACATGGAGGCCATCAGAGAGAAGGTTCTATCTAGAAGGTCATTAAAGAGTGTCCTCAATGACAGTTTCATATATACGTATCAGGAACATTCACTTGTCCCCTTTTCCTGAGCAACTTCCCATAAACATTGCTACAGAAAATATTAATGTATCTTCCCTGATGAAGACGGTCTCAACTGGACTTCTCAGAGATGCAGGGAGAAAAATCGGTTCACACATTTCTTCTCTGTTGAGGGTCTGAACTCTCAAACTAGATGGTTGCAGGCGGAAGCGTTTGCTGTGAAACTTAGGTGAGCATGTGGGAGGCGTAACTGTTCAGTCAGGAAACTTGAAAGGGCCTACAAGAGGATCCCTACCCAGATCAAAGACCTTCCCGCCCCTGGAGCAGGACTGCGTCTGTGGGGGAGGGAATCTGAGGAAAAGCCAGGATTTCTTTTCCTTAGGAACTCCTTTTGGAGGTGGGTCAGCCCCCGCTAGGGCTTTCATCGACACAAGAAATTTTCAGAGAGCAGGACATTAACATTTTAATATGAGACGCATTGTGGTTGAAGGTTGACAGCTTCCTCTTAATCCATAGAAACACTCTGGGAAAGTCCTTGGCAGGCTGAGCTCTGTGCCACATCTCCCTTGCCTCCTAACAGGGTTAAGAGGCCCTGAAACAGATTTCTCTTTCCCTGAATCAACCGAATCAACTGAGAAATAAGACAAAAGGGCTGAACCAGAAGGAAGCAAAAACACAGCTGTGGCTTGTGGCCGTAGGCAAATGAGTTCCCTGGGTCTCAGCCCCAGAATTAGATAAGCTTTCCCATACCATCAAGGAGAACATCTGGGCAGCACAGGCTTCTCTAAGGGGCTAAAAGAGAAAGAGAACAAGCGGCCTCTAATGAATCGTTACTTCCAAAGGAAAGGGGGTGGGGAACCAGGGACTTCCTGCTCTGTGTTACCCTCCAAATTCACCAGTCAAGACAGGTACTCCTGCTGCCCTGGACGATCAAAACAACTTAGCTCCTGTGTGACTGACTGCTGGGGTAAATTAGCCACTGAAGCAATCAAAGGCATGCTATAGACCCACTATTGATCATTTAAATATCAGTGACCAGGCTTAACCACTTGTTTTTGAAAATGAATTAATTTAATACACCCCCCTCCTTGCCCCCTCTTCCTTCCTTGTTTTTGGTACTGGGGATAGAACCTAGGGCTTTGTTTTCAAACATGATCTCACCAAACTGCCCAGTTTGGCCTTGTACTCAGTCTCTAAAGTAGCTGAGCTTGCAAGCCCACACCACCAGGTCTGGCACAAATGCTTTCTCCTTCCTTCCTTTCTCCCTCCTTCCCTCCCTCCTCCTTCCTCTCTCTCTCCTTTCTTTTTTTCTTTCTCTTTCCTTCTTTCTTTCCTTTCCTTTCTTTCTCCTTCTTTCTTCCTTCCTTTCTTTCTCTCTCTCTCTTTCTTTCTTTTTTTCTTTCTCTTTCTTTCATACTAAGAGGAGCCAGAGAGATGGCTCGGCAGTTCAGAGTCCTGTTCCTCTTCCAGAGGACCCAGGTTGGAGTTGCAGCACCCACATCATGGCTCACAGCCATCTCTAACTAGTTTCATGGGATCCAGTGCCCTATTCTGGCGTCTGCGGGCACCAGGCATGCGCATGGTAACCTAAACATATATGCAGGTAAAACACCCACACACATAAGACATTCTAAAAAATAAAGTAACAAGATTACTATACTGTTATTAATTATGGCAGAAGTATTTCTCTGCATTGTTTAAACTGTGGTATTAGCCAGTAAGATCGGTATCCAAAGTAAGGAGGTACTTTACTCTTTCATCACAGAGACAAATACCTGAGACAAACAGTTTAAATCAGGGAAGATTTATTGTGGTTCACAGTTTTAAAGACGTTCACCCACCATGGGCTGGATCTGTTGCTTTGAGCCTAAGATGAGGCAGAATACCATGGGGCTATTGGGAAGGCTGCTTACCTTATGACAATAGGAGGTGAAAAGAACCAACAGGAAGAAGGGACCAGGGCATTCCTGCCCTGAGGTGATGTCATTATTCCAACCTTCCACAGTTCAACCACCTCCCTATCCTCTATACAGATTTTGAGTTCATCACCATATTAAGCCATTCATTAGGCTAAGGTCTTTTTGCTTTAGTCTTGTCTGAAAATACCTTCTATGCATATCCAGAGAAACCTCCTCCTCCACATGGTTTTCAGTCCAATCAAAATTAGCCACCCTGGGCCGAAGGAAGACGGCTTAGTCAGTAAGGTGCTTGCCGCAAAAGCGTGAGGGCTTGAGTTTGGATTCCCAGCTTCCACACGAAAGGCCAGGTACGGCAGCATTTATCTGTAATCCCAGCACTGGGGAGTCGGAGATAGGCAGATCCCTCGAGTTTGCTGGCCCCAGATCTTGTCTCAAAAAATAAGGCTGACCGTTCTCTCAAGCCACTTGGCCTTCCCTGTTGTGATGGACTGTCACCAGGAATCATGAGCTAAAATAAACCATACCTCTCCTCCCCCCACACCCAAAAAAAAAGGGAGGTTGAAAGAGATTGAGGAAGATGCCCATTGACTTCCACATGCATGTACACATACATGCTTTCATCCCATACACATGTAAGGTAGACGGGGATATAGACATATGCATACAACCTCAACACACAAGCAAATAAAACATTACCTTCCACTGCAGGGAGGAAGGCTGAAGTGTACTCTTGTTTTATATGGCTTAAACCTTATCTGATTCTTGAGCTCCTCCTGCCACTCTTTGATGCATGAGGGGGGGGGTATTATAAATGAGATCTCACATAGACAAAGCAATCATCTTGATGGGATCCTGCTGCTTTGTCTGCAGTGTGCTCTGGCTCATGGCGTGTTGGTCAATGCATACAAAATTGGCTTTTTGAGCTGAGTATATGAGTACACACACCTACAGCACCAAGATTTAGGCGGTCAAGGCAGGAAGATTTCTGGGCCAAAGATATTCTGCGACTTGCACCTCCCCAAAAGGCAATCTTGGTACTTGGGAGGAAGAGTCAGGATTAGGAGTTCAACATCAGCCTCAAATGAATAGCAAGTTCCAGGTCAACCCAGTCTACATGTCCTTAGAAACAATGGCGCTTCTGAAACTGAGTCCTGATTTGCAATCTTTTTTGTTTTGTAGTTTTTCTGGGGCAAAAGTTCCCTGCATGGCTGATTTCAGGATCCCAGTAGGATGCTGTTACCTGCAGAGTTGGAGAGAAAGAGCATTATGTATTGGGAGTGTTGAGGCCAGAGGGACCACAGAGGATATGCTGTGCCTACCATTCATGAGATGGTAAGGGCCCTGGGGAGGTGAGTAGGCAGGGAAAAGATGGAGGACAACAGACTCACTTCTGCTTCCCCTCAGGTCAAAGCCTAGAGGCAGAGGTCAGTGATCTCCCCCATGAACACAGCCCCGTAACCCTTTTGGATGTGTTGAGAAGGAGACCGGCCCCCAAACAGCACACAGTCAGTAAATGGAGGAATGAGCGCAGGATGACACACTTGCATTCTTTCTTCTGTGAAAAGAGCAGCAAGATGATTGTTGCCTGTGACATGTCTGTGTCTGGTGGAGAATGGGGTCAACACTCCTCTGAGAGTTTTGCCGCCTTGGACAAAAGTCTCTTCGCTTCTCCCAGTCGGTTCCCTCCTTTGGATGCATGATCTGTCCTGTCAGAGTGAGCATCAAGCCGGACGCCATACAGGAAGGCAGCCACACATTCAAATATTACACAAACAGGTCTCTCTGTCAGTTTATATGTTCTTTCACTGCAGAGTGTGCGGGACAGCTGAACAAGAGACTCACTTTGCAGTTACTACTTTGGTGGTCTTTCTTGTGGCCTGTCGTTTCTCTGAGAGGTAGTTCTGCCACCGGCAGACTAGGAGCCTGGACCAGTTGCCCAATCTCTTCCCCACTGCCCTTTCATCCTTTTACCCTGCAGGTCTTCTTAAAAAGCTTTCTCTCTGCCCTGAGTTGAAAGCTAACTGACTTCTCTGCCTCTGGGGAGTTCTCCTTTCCTATCAGCAAGCATCTTCAGAGAGGTGACCTTCCCATCTGTCTTCACACCTTCACAGGTGCATGATGGGTGAGAGCAAGGCCTCTATTTTCAGTTCTGTTTTCTCTCTGAGGCTTCTGAGTCACCAAAACCAAAGAAAATAAGCAAACAAACAAACAAAAAAAAGCAACAACAACAAAAATTATAAATCCTAAGTGTCGTTACGTGGTAAAGACCTTGAAAAGTGGCCCAGGGTTCTTCATCATTTGCTCAGTTTTCTGAGTCCAAGGTCATTTTGAGCCCAGAAGAACACTGTGCTGTTTGTTTAGCCTTTGGACAGCAAAAGAACGAAAGGGGCCTTTTCTAGATTGCTTTTCACCACCACAGGGAAGGGAACAAACGTCAACACATATATATTCTGATTTATTCACACTCTAGTTACTAAACAATTATTGGAAACCTTAGAAGGCTTCAGAGTTTAATTTAAAAAAAAAAGTCTCTTGACTTTTCTTTACCTCAATTCCAGCAGTTATATAAAGGACTGCAGACTTCCCTGCCTCGGAAACATTTGCCAAAAATCTTTTTTTTATCAATTTCAGGGGTTACGGCAACACATTTAATGTAAATTGTACCTTAAAATTGTTGCCATTTGAAAAAAAAAAAACTTATACGTGGTGGGTGTGCGCATGTGTATATATGCGTGTGTGACTCATAGGGTAAGTTCTAGAATCCTCTAACCGCTAATCCACGAACATTAATAAGATGTTTAGATGTGGCTGCTATTCTCTCATTTCTGTAAGGAAGCTGGGGTTCAGGCTTGATCATGCCCAAGACCAGAGCTGACAAACCACAAAGCCAAAATGTGATTAAGCTTTCTCTGCCCAGATCCTCTTAGTTAATTTTGTCCAGTTTCAGCAAATATTTATCGAGCGCCTCCATGTGCCAGGCACTGTCCCAAGCCTGGGAGAAATACAAGGAAAGACCTTGAGATGCAGGTGCAAGGCTTCTTGCTTTCAGCCTCCAGCGAGTGACGGGAGATGGCGGGGGAGGAATGTGTAGGCTTGCATCAATTAGGATCTGTCTGGTCCCAAGGGACAGGAAACCCACGTCAAACTGCCTTGAGCAATAGGAAGAACACAGCATGGCTGTGACTAGTTGCTCCATCCCAGCCTGTTTCCCTCTTCTACTGGCAACAGACTCCCCATGTCAACCCAGGCTTGGGGCCTTAGAAACAATCTTGTTTCTCAGTCGGAATTCAGTGTGGCTGTGTATGAGTTCAGGTATAGGAGGGATAGAAGGGGAAGGGCTGTGTCTATCTTCTGGGACATGCCATTGCTCACACCCCATCCCTTTTGTTTACTAGATTCAGGTGTGAAGGTGGGACCTAGAGAAGTCACCCTAGACTAGAATGAACAAAGATGAGGTAGAAGATCTAGCCCTAGAATGAAGGCAGGGTCCCATGTAGCCCAGGCTAGCCTGGGATTCTATGCGTAACCAAGGATGACCTTGAGCTCTGATCCTAAGCCTAAACCTCCAACCTCCCTAATACTGATATTATCACGGCGGTGTTCTATCATGCCTGATTTAAAGGCTTTTGGGAATTGAATTCGTGGTCTCCTGCATGTAAGCAAGCACTCTACCCATTGGATAACATCTCCAGTCTTACCTCTGCTCTGCATAAAAAAAAAAAAACCAAAACAACCTAGAAAAGAAATAAACCTTCAACTTGATGAAGCCACTGCTATAAAATGAAATTATATATATACATATATCTTACATGTAGGAAATTATTAAAGCAGCAATTATTCCTTAACTTCCTATTTTCCAAATAAAAGACACAGAAACTTGTTAGATTTATAGTAAGCTTTAAAACTCTGGAGCTGGACAGATATCAGCCCTCTAAGCTATCTTGTCTGCTTCCCATCCAAAACCCCCATAAACACTTGCATATGCCCCTCTTGGGCTGCTTCTGCTCCACCAGGCCAGCCCTCAGAGCAAGCTGCTCTTGGCCACATGGTCCTGGTTATGCTACCCCATGGCATCCTGCTCCTTTCTTCTTCCTTCCTCTCTCCTTCTCGTGGTCCTTCTGTGACTCCCAAGCCTGGCACCTTTGCTCCCCCTACCTCTCTTCTGCCCAGACCTGGCTGTAGGCAACTTTATTAGCTAATCAGGGATAATTTGAAAGGTAAGATTCACACAACGTCATTTTGGATATGTGAGAATTTGCTTGTAGGACAGCAAGGGGGGGGGGTTTCCAGTTATGTGCAGTTGAATCCAATCCTACTCAATGTCCTTACAGACTCTAGAGTAGCAGTTCTCAACCAGTGGGTCGTGACCCCTTTTGGGGGGGTTGAATGACACTTTCATGGGGGTCGCATATCAGATATTTACATTGTGATTCATAACAGCAGCAAAATCACAGTTATGAAATAGTAACGAAATAGTCTTATGACTGGGAGTCACCAAGACATAAGGAACTGTATCCAAGGGTCCCAGCGCTAGGAAGGTTGAGGACCACTGCTTTGGTGTTTGGCTGAGCTTCAGTGATAGTCTGTGTCTGCAGCTCTCCATGGAATCACTTTCATTCTGGGGCCTTGTTCTGTCTTTGGTGTCAATTTGTCTTAACACTGACTCATTCTGTCGGGTAAGATGACCACCAGCAAAAAAAAAAAAAAAAAAAAAAAAAAAAATGGCTGATGGGAAGAGTGATATCATGATGTCTAGATGATCTCTCATAAAAATGATGTCATGCTCATCCGGAGGCTTTCTGACATCTCCTTGCTTCTTATTGTCTTGAGGGAAATCAAGTGCAGCTAGGAGATGGCTGGTGGACTGGTTCAGTTCTGACAGAACCAGTCTCTCAGTACACACGGCTTATATGGATGAGCTTGGCCCAGTACACAGTCAGGTATCATCATGGAAAAGAAAAGTTCCCAATCCCAGCTAATCAGAGAGGGCAGGGCTGGCTATCCTAGTGGGGCGGTTCTGAGTTTCTGTCAGGGTAAGAGTGAAGATAACGGGAACATCAAAGTCAAGCCTGTTTCAGTGACCTAGTGATTTATCTCAGGGCTAGCCCCGAGCAATCTGTCCTGAGCAACAAAACTGCTCTCACTGGGTCCTGTGGCAGTGAATGGACAGCGTCTCTATTACTTCCCATCCTGGATGCTCCAATGGTTGCGGGCATCTTTGGGCCTTTATTCCTTATTCATCCATCTGGCCTGTGACGTGCCCACATGGCTCAGCGCACGGCTTTGTTTGGATGACAGGTTCCGTTAGTCTCCCCAAAGTGAAAAGGAACAGTCAGAAGGAGGCTGTTCATATCAGAGAGAGAGTGAAGACAGAAACAGCCCAAAACAAGATCAGAGGAGCTAGAGTGTGGAAAGCAAAAGGCCTTTTGCATTTCCGGCCAGCTCTAAAAGCAACCCTATGACTTCTCACCTTCTATAGGAAATTCATTCGGGGGCCACCTTGGGTACCGCCTTCTAATGGGCCATCCGTTTATTAAAGCAATGACGTATGTTTAAATACTCAACCCAAAATGAACAGGACCTGGTTTATTCTTTGAAAGAACCGTTACAGGAGTTCTCAAATAGTTCATCTTTACACCAGTACTTTTCCAACGATTAGCCCAAGATTATTTATATTATGTCTGAATCACCCTGCGGGAGGGACGGTGGTGATGGGAGTGAGGAGGCCTCAACAGTACAGATATGTGGGCTCTTTCCTATGGATGTAGAGCCTACTAATGAGCGCCTAAGCTAGCAAGTCAGCCCGCGTGGTGGATTACACTGTACTCCCGGCACCCAGGAGTCTGAGGCCCCCGGGGATATATGACAAGCCCCTATCTAAAAATAAACAAACAAATAAAACAAAATGAAACATCCCTAACAGTGCAAGCAGTTTTCTCACACTCTTGAGGTTTTAGTGCCCTGAGTCTTAGTATGTGCCAATAACAGTACCTTAGGGATTACAGGCTCCATGTTAACAGAGACAGTGTGTCACAGCCAGCCTGAGCCTCACAACAGCTCCGGGAGGAATATCAGCCTAAGCAGCTTCAGATCCTGTTTAGGGGAGAGCGCAGAGCTGGACATCAAGCAACTTCGCGAGGTCATGCGCTATCACTTGGCAGTTCAGCCCTTGCCACTTGAGCTTGGCTTTCCTGCCGTTTTCCTGAATAGTCATGCCATTCTAACTTACTAAATAAAGGGTCCAGATTTGGGCTGCTGCCTAAAGAACGTGAACAGGCGCAGCTAGAGACGCTGTGGGAAGGAACATCCTTTGTGGAAAGAGAAAACAAAACAGCAAAAGCTTGGGGGAGGGCTGGCCACATGACCCGCTGGGTAAGATACCCACCACGAAAACATGAGGGCCTGAGTTCTCCACAGCAAGCCAGACGCAGTTGTGAGGGTCTGTAGTTCAATGGGGAAACAGACAGTAGAGAAAACAGGATCTCCGGAAGCTCCCTGGCCAGGTAGCCTGGTGTATGTACACAGCAGTGACATACAAGCCTGTCTCACACAAAGGGGGAGGGGAGATGAGGACTGACTCCTGAGGTTGTCTTCTGACCTCTACATGTAGTCTATGCACACACATCACACACACACACACACACACACACACACACACACACATCACGCACGCATGCATACACACAATTAATAGAAGTAAAATTTTGGAAGCTGTCAGCTGCCAGCATGCTTGCCGTCACCAGTGGTCTAGCAACAGTGTTGTCTGCGTTCATCCTTGTAGTACACATCAGGCTTAGGTCAGCTGCCTCAGGCCATTGGTCTGAACAGAAACGGTCAGTTTTCTTAGCAGTAAATTACGTCAGAAACCCAGCTAAGTGAACGCCACATCCACTTACTTCTGTTTGGTTGATTTAGAACAAACGCCAGTGTGTAGCTCAAGTTGACCTCAGACCCACAAGCCTCCTGCCTTGTCTTTGAGTCCTGGGATTATCAGTGTGAATCCTGGCATCTGGCTCATTTAGTCTCGGGTCTAATGATGTTGAGTGAGAATTTATGCAGCAAAATCCCAAGTTGAGGATGTCCCCGGAAGCCATGTCTGCTTTCCTTCGGCCAGTAATTCATGATGTCTCAGTTTTATTCAGAATTTTAAAATCTGATGGAACTGCAAATTATCACATAACATTCATAGGCAAACATGAAATTTTTCCCAGGGTTTCCCTGCAACTTTTATGTTCTTTTTTCTGTTACTATTGTACTGATTATGTTCTGACTTCTGTTTCTCAGAACATTTCCACAAAAGCAGCTAGATCTGATTCTCAAATACTTACTTTATTCAGTTAGTAACTTTTTTTTTTCTCCCTGTTTTTTCTATCAGGACCACACAATTTTTAGAGAGAGACATGGTTGTTACATGTTTTCAAAATCTAACAAACCTACAAGACATTACCATGCAAAAGAAAGGAAGGAAAAAAGAAAGCAGAAAAAAGAAAAGAAAAAAGCAGTCATTTCTCATAAGAGACAGAGGAAAATATTATAGCCCTGAGTTATACTTATTTAAGAGTTAAGTTTATCTAAGAGACTTACATTTTCTGATAGTTTCTGGAATATTGAAACATATATTCTGTACTAGTCAATATGGAAAAAGCTTTTCTTTTCAACTTTACATTTAAATTAATGTTTTGGTTAGCAAACAATAAAATGAGGCTTTTTCACATACATGTCATAATACCTGATTTTTAGAATTATGGGAACTTTTCAGAGGGTATATAAATTCGAGAGCCCTGAGAGGGAGGGTTGGTGGTTGGTGGTCGTTTAGGGGCTGATTTCAGTTTGTTAGCAGTCATGCTCAAAGAAGAAATAAGAAAGCAATTAGATTCAGGGATCTCTCTCTTTCCTCTCTCCTGTTCAGTGATAGGGGATGAAACGGGGGGGGATAAAGGGTGTGCAAAAGAAGAACCCACAAAGTAGCAAAGACCAGTTACATCCCCCTTTATATAAAATTGACAAAAAAAAAAAATTAAACATTTTATTCCTGGTTGGTGAAGCCAAAAAATTGGCAAATCTATCAAAATTGCAAAATTGCTAGGTATGTGTTACTTATGTATAATGTGTAGTAACAGTAAATTTAGAATACCCAAAGCCTGTTGAACATATTAAGTATGCCTGAAATTGGATTGGCAAAGCAGGTGTTGATACTCAGTCAATGGGTTCCTCATATAGCTGCCATTAGGAATGAGATTAATTTATAGGTTCTGATGGAAGAAGCTTACCAAAGCATATTAACTGAAAAATAAGACTGAGAATAATACACACTTTTTTGCCTGTATTCATGACTTAAAAACAATCATACTCCATCTACGGAGAAAAATCCTGGAAGAATACAATTTGGCCATTTCTATCATAACAGTATATAACTTGTATAATCAAAACATGTATTGTCCTCAACACATGCAATATAATTTTATGGAAGAACTTTGAAAAGACATAGGAAGGCATAATGATAAAAATAAGAATTACTGAGATATAAGTAAGAATTACCTAACAGCAATTTGATGTTTTCCTTGTAACACACACACACACACACACACACTCATATATATACTTTAAAAAGATTAGCACCACAATGCTCGTATAGGTTTAAAGGGTTGTTTTTATATTATACGTGTGTGCATATATATGTGTGTGTGTTCATATATAGGTAGGTGTACGCCCACAAACTTATGCATAATACCCTACCTGTATGGAGGTCAGAGGACAACTTTCAGGACTTGGTTCTCTTCTTGCCTCATGTGAGTTCTGAGCATTGAACCCAGGTCACTGGCCTTGGTGACAAGCTCCCTCTCCCACGGAGCCATCTCTCTAGCTCCTCGTATAGTTTCAGTCAGTCTTCTCTGCCACTCAGAGTCATGGCCTAAGGAGTTTTCTGCATCAATAGTGTTTCCTTATGTGGTAATTGAAGGCAGCTCTAGTGTTCGCTTTCCACTGTAGCCTGCCGCAGTGGACCCGGAACAGGCTGCAGAATCCCAAACTCTACAGCTCTCATGCACTTCTGGTTAGAGGTCCAGGCAAGTTGCCCACTGAACTCAGTGACATTTTCTTCCTCAGCTTTCAGGCGGTGTGTGTGGAGGGGGATACCATGAGAGTGGACACAGCATCGCCAACAAATGCTTTCTGAATGTGAAGAGGGGCCTCTGTCCAACGTGCTTCACACCATGCCTGCCTCTCCTGGGTCTTCGGCCTCCACCTCCCGCCCAGGGACTGACATTCTCCAAGTGTGTGAGGTCACTTTTTAGTCATCTACAGGGTGTAGCTCCCCGAACGTCACCTGTGTAAGTTACAAAGGTGGTGTAGGTGGGAGGGCAAAGGGCGGCCCACATGGATCGCCTCACACATGGGATGCTATGCGTCTGTCCGAGTGCCTAGAAGATGGCTCCTCGGGTTCTAAAATGAACAGAGCAGCTGCACCCGGTGGGGGTGATGCTGTGGCTGGCTTGGCTGAGAACCAGCCTTCCAGTCTCAGGCTGTGTGTGTGTGCAGGTCATGGATCAAGCGGATTCTGTCTCTCTGAAGAGTTTCCCCGGGAGCTGTGTGTCACAGCAGTGCACCCAAAGAGGACAGAAATGCCTTCTGTCGCCAGGTGGAAGGAAAGAGAGAAGGGGATGCCGGGAGAAGCTTCACGAAGACCTGGTTTTCCAGGGCGCGCTGGGTGGAAATGACAACCTTCCAGACAGCTGTGGAGTTCACAACCTGGAGGGAGGCTCAAGAACCGCAAACCTGCCATGGGTCTGTGTGATGCGCACAGACAAGAGCTGTGGAGATGTGCCCCAGCTGTGGCTCTGGAGCTTCCTACTTTCTAGAGCAGTTCACTCTGCCTCACCCCCCCCCCCCGGCTAGGACTCCATTACCAACCCAAGAGACATTGGGGCAGAGGTGTGTGTGTGTGTGTGTGAAGATGGAAACACAGGAGAGATCGCTTCGGTGCATTCTCTTATAAGCATCCATGTAAAACGCCAATGTGGTGCACTGGCTTGTAATCCAGTGCCTGCAGGCGGGAGGGTCCTATTGCCATTTGGCCTAGTCTTCTTGGTGAAGTTCCAAGCCAGAGAGAGTTTAGAGGAACCTGAGGACGGACAGCCACGGTTGTCCTTGCCCTCCATGTACATGCACACGAACGTCCTGGCACACAGCCCTCTACCCATACATGAACCCATGGACATCCACACACGCTAGAGTGAGGGGCAGCTCTGTTGACGCTCTGGTAGCCAGGGATAGCTCCTGTGTTTGAACTAGCTCCTGAATCCTTAGACAGGACCTCAAAAGTTGAACGTTTTACTCAGGCATACTGGCACACACCTATAAGTCTAGCATTTGGGGGAGTGGAGTCAGGAAACTCAGGACTAAATTTAAGGCCAGCCTCAGCTACATAGCAAGAGGCTAGACTAGGCTACATGAGAATATTTCTTAAAAAAAAAAAAAAAAAAAGAATCAAAATAGACAAAAGGAAACAAAGGGAGGATGGAAGGGAAAAAAATCCAGTATTTACTCAGACAGAAGCGCATAGTAGGGGCTAGAGAGACGGCTGAGTACAGAGCATGCTTGCAAGCAAGAAGATATGGATTCGGAGTCTAGGCAAGCATACCACAGCTCAGTGTAACGGTGCAGGCTGTAACCCCAGCACACCTGACGGGCTGAAACAGACCCCTGGAGCTTGCTGGCCAGCCAGTCTAGCCAAAAGATGAGCTCCAGAGCAGTGGAAAACCTGTCTCAAGACGAGGGTGGAGAGCATGAGAAGAACACACCCAACCTTGACCTCTGACCTCCACATGGACATGTGTGAGCGAGCACCGCCAACCACACCCCCTCCCACACACATGCAAATAAAACAACAAAGTAAAAACTATTTTACTTTTATTGGTTATTTATTTTTACCCAAAACAGACCACTGAAACCGGTTAAGACATTGGGAAAAGGAGAATAAACAAGATTCTTTGCATGATCCTCTTGCACTGGAGTCTCCCTTCTTTGAGCTCTCATCTACAGGGTATTATATATGCAAAGGAACAAAGGCAGAAGACTTTTTAATGGCAAGGCAGAAGACTTTTTCACCACATAACTGAAAAGTTAATCCTGGCAAGCTGTAGATCATAAATCCGGGAACATCCATTCCCTGTACTTATTTGGTGAGGGAACATACCACCACCATCCCGGATAATCCCAGAAGAAACTCACTAGCAAGATTAGAAGTTAATTTTGATGTAGTATTTACGATGTCTTTTCTTTCAAACAAGGTGCTCCTCACGGAGGAACCTGGACCTAGCTTCATCACTGCTGGTTGTAGACGCTGTGTGGAGTAGCTGTAGCAGGGAGGAGGGAGAAACCAGAATGTGGCCAGTGTCCAGGGTATTTAGGAACTAAAACCTTCTTCCTGGGTCTCCAGACTAGGGATGATTAAACACAGAGCGCTGGATCCTACAGTGAGCTTTTTGGGAAGGAGGCAGCTGAGGGCAAAGCATCCAAATAGAGCATTCAATTCTGCCTATTTACTGTATTTGTCTAGCTGGAAAAGACCTCTGTAATCCTCCAGTGGCCAAGAGGCACATTGGCCCCATCCACCCCGTGTGTTATGTGTTTTCATTTAATGCAACAGTCACAGTGTTCTAGATGTAGGCCCTGGATCCTGGAGCCAGGAAACTCTGCTGCTTCTGAGCATCTCCCTCTGCCTGATTGTAGACCATGTCTGTTTCTTTGCTTTCCTCCTCATGGCCAGACATCAAGGTGATATGTGTGTCCACGTGACCGGTTACGCTTGAAACTGCTTCTAGGCAGCCTGAGCCTAGAACTGTGGGCAGCTCACAGGTGTAGCGGAGGACAGTCTGTGTGCACATTTATCTGAGAATTGTCAGCGGAGGAAGTTTGTCAGACGTCTCCATGGCCAGCCACGTGCTTGCTGTTTATCCATGCAGACGCAAAGGCTAAAACACATCACCCAATAATCAAGTGAGTTCAGAAAGGGGCCGAGTAGAGCTTCCACAGGCATCTCCCACAAGGCTCCCCTTGGCACACGGAAGCAGATGTGCTCACCTTTGGGGGCGCAGAGCGGCAGTCTCTTTTCTGTGTCACTTCACAGCTCAGTGCACAGGCTGCCTGCAGTGATGAGCCCAGATGTTTGGATGATAAATCACGGATGGGATGAATGAAGAGGTTGCAGTGAGGTCGATGATCTAGGGAGAGTCAAGGCTTCCATTTGCTCCTTTTCGCTTGAACATTTGGGGACCCCTGGGGCCTTTCTTTGTTTCTCCATAGATTTAAAGGCAATCAACATTTTTGAGCAATGCCTTGTTCCCCGATAAGCGCATTGTTGAGATACGTGCTTAGAATTTAATCTGGGCATTGGGTGTATTTGACCCTGTTCCACAGATGAGGATTCTATTAATAGAGGTTAGTGACTTACCCAAGATCTGAATGCTAAGTTATGCACCTGAGACATTCACCCAGCTGACAGAAAGTCCCCTGGATTTCTTTATGGGAAAGAACATTCTCTATGTGTGTGTTGCTGAAGATTACCCCAGGGCCTCATACAAGCAAAGCAGATGTTCTAACATTCAGCTGCAACTCCCGACCTTGTGAAAGAACCAACTGACATTTAAAAAAAAAAAATAAGGTTTGAGATAATGAATGAAAAAAAAGTCTTTGATTGTTCTTAGTCATAGTATACGTAAGCCTTAGATTCCTGCGTGCGATAAACAGAAAACTGATAGACATCAGTTGAAAAAAAAGATCTCACAAACGCATAGCGTGTTGCTCAAGAACTCACAAAAAAGAAAGTAGAAATGGAAGAATGGCGCCAGCCATCTTCTGTACGTAAGAGGGGAGGGAGGCTCACTTGGCCAGATCCCCCAGGAGAATGTGTGTGTGCACATTTGTAGTCTGGTTTTCCAAAGTGGTTCTCTTTGCCCTTCACCCCACCGTCTTCCTTTTGATGGTCCAGTGCTCGGAGGTCCTTTCCTCGGCTGTGTCCAGGTTCCCAGTGAGCCCGTCACAGGCAATGTCTGTCTCTGCCTCCGTTTTCTTTTGGAATCTCCCTAGGATTTCTGCCTCTCTCCACATGCTAGTCTCTGCTTTTGCAGCTTCTCTACTCTGCTGTTGAGAGTCTTCGGTTTACCAACAATACCTATTTAAAATTCCCATTCTGATCATTCCAGTATCTCCCCATATCTAGTTCTGGGGGTTGTTCTGTTTTTTAAAACTTTAAAAAAAGCTTTTTAGTGAGCCTTGTGATTTTGCCTTGATGGCGGGATGCGTACTGGGTAGAAGGAAATACTGGTGATGGGCCTTTCGTAGCAAGCAGGTAGGCACACGGGAGGAAGAAGCTGCAGTTCCAGGGTTGGGTCCTTCAGTGCTGTTGCCTCAGCCCTGCGAACCCCACTAGCCTATCAGCGCAGCCATCCCCACTGTCTGTCCTGGGAGAGAAGTTGTGATTTTCTGTATCTACCTACCTAACCAGCTCTTCAATTTTAGGAACGCTAGTTTCTCTGTGACCTTTGTTGGGGTCCCCTGAGTCGCTGCGGCATTTTCCGTGAGATCCCTTAAACTCTGACATAGCCCTAGCCGCTTACTCTCTAGTTGGCTTCTCCTGAGGGAAGGCCTCGTTAACAGAATACACTGGCATGGTTCAAAATGGTTTCTCTCCTCCTCCTCTGGAAGCCTGAGGGCTTTTTCTTCTGATGTGTAAAGTGGGAATCTTATTGAGATCCTTCCTTGAGGCTAATCCCCGAAGAAACAGCGGCCTGCCTCTGATGTCGGGAGTCTCCCCTTGAGCGGCTGACTCTCTGACTTGTTCATCAAACACTGTGTGGATCTCTCCTCCCTGGCAGGGCGCCTCCTAAAGACAGTTCTGCTGACGAGTGCCTGCTTGGTGCATAAATTGAGATTCTCTGCATCTACTTGACATTCTCCAGTTTTAGGGACAGTAGCTTTCTTGGTGACCTCAAATCTCTTACAGTGTTAAGAATTGCATTTTCAGTTTGTTAGGGCTGAATATTAACTTGCAAGGCCTGAAGTTTCCTTGCTGATTTTCCACACACACACACACACCCCTTTGGATTTTTTGAGACAGGGTTTCTCAGTGTAGGCTTGGCTGTTCTGGAACTCATCTGTAGACCAGGCTGGCCTCAAACTCACAGAGATCCGCCTGCTTCTTCCTCCCAAGGGATTAAAGGTGTGTGCCCTTGCTGATTCTAATGAAGCCTGTAGCTATATCATAAATCATCTTATGTGAAGACCCATATAGCAAAAAACTGAGAGAGGCCTTCAATCAACGGCTTCTGGAAAACTGAGGCTCTTATTCCAACTGAGGACCTTATTGTAAAATTTGGAGAGGGAGTGTTATAGTTAGGGATTCTATTACTGTAATAAAAAAAAAACACCATGACTACAAAGCAAGTTGGGGAGGAAAGAGTTTATTTGGCTTACTCTTCCACATCCCTGTCCACCACTGAAGGAAGTCAGTACAGGGACTCAAACAGGATGGGAATCTGGCAGCAGGAGCAGATGCAGAGGCCATGGAGGGATGCTGTTTGCTGGCTTCCTCAGTCTCCTTTCTTTACAGAGCCTAGGACCACCAGCCCAGGGACGGCCCCACCCACAATGGACTGGGCCCTCCCACATCAATCACTAATTAAGAAAATGCTGTGCAGGCTTGCCTTACAGCTGGATCTTATGGAGGCATCTTCTCCACCGAGGTTCCCTCCTCTCAGACGGCTCTAACTTGTGTCAAATTGACATAAAACCAGCCAGGGCTAGTTGGTGAGACGTGTTACAACTTAGGACGTGAGAATGGCAACTAAAGTGGTGACAGTGGCTCAGATTCATGGGATCTGAGGCTACCTCCAGGTAGTGTCAGAATGGAATTGAGCCAGATGACATCCACCATCTGCTGGAAACTTGTTTGACTTGAGGGACTTCCCCATCTCGGGTCGGGAGTATTATGTTGAGCCGTGAGAATGAATCAGGGAACACACCAGAGTGTCTTTAGTTGCTCTGCTAGACAGTAGCCTAAGGGAAAGTTATTTGATTCAGACCAGTACTTCTTTAAAACAAACAAACAAAAAACTCTACAGCTACTTAAAAATCAGGGTACTTAGCCCAGAATTCTGTCTTCACTGGCTACATTGTGGCTTATTCCCTATGTCACAAGTGACTGGCATGGAGGCAGGCAGCTCCTCCAGAGAATCCAGAATCCTCACTGCCACGACTGTACAGGAAGCCCTCCCGTTTTACTCACATATCTTTCTGGCCATGGTATAGTCTTCTGAGATTTTACCCCACTGAACTGAAGACTTAGCCTGGCCCAGATGAAAACACAATGTAATACAAAGACCCAAATTCTCACACCTAGAACGTTCTTTCTTAGGCCTGGGAAAGGACTTTTGTGATCTTCCTAATTACCTGTCTGCTCTATTTTGTTCTCTCTTTCACTGCATTTTCAAGAGTTCTTATAGTCAAAATTGCCTGAAAAAGAGCAATAGCGCTTATGTAGTTAGCATAATAATACTGGTCAGGATAAGTTAGCTTCTCACACATAGAGAAAGAACAGAGGGGACCATCTCTCATTAATGGAAAGAAGTCAGGTGATGTAGATTTCTGTATCCAGAAATGCTAGTTTGGTCAAAAGTAATTTGCTCTGATTAAAATAGAAACGAAGTAGCTGAGTTGTAACAGCTGCTGAGCTGGCGGCTGCTCTCAGGTGGAGGCAAGGGAGTGGGGAGGCTGGGCACGGTACCCAGGAGCCACATCAAGAAGACAAGTAGAGAGCTCTTCTCGTCCCCAGCCAAGGCACTCAAAGTCAGAAGGAATGACTGGTTAAGCTCAGAGGCTGCCTTGGAGTTCTGAATCTCCTCTGCATCCCTTTTTAATGTGTCCCTACACAAGTGAGCACCTAACGAGTGAGCGCCTAACACAAAGCCCATCTTGTGACCAGCTGTTCTGACTGAACTTTCTTCAAAAGCTCACATGCAACCAGTAGATACTAATTTCTAGTTTGACTTAATTGCTGTTTTTCCAGTACAAGGTAAACAGGTGATTTCTACTTTCATTCTCCAAATCTCCCGCTCGGTGGGGATTGTGTAAAGGAGAGCATGGGAACTGTAAGGCCTTTTTTATTATGGTGGAAGCAAAAGGGAGAGAGAGAGGCTCTGACAGTTAGCTGCCCGGAAGTCTTCTGCCTTCAGGGTACTCTTCTGAATGTTACAAAGGATCATGGGTTAGAGTCATATGAAAGCGCTGACTCTAAACAGCACGGATATTTCAAAAGTTGTAAGTAGCAGAGGCGAGAAGAAAGAACACAGGCCAACTCGGTGCTTCTAATTATACTGAGGCACCAGCTTTAGGAGGCATTAGCTGTGAGACTCTTAACTGGCTGTTCAGACAGGCTCTGGCAGTCTCTGTGGGTCGGCGGCTGCTTACATTGTGAGATTAAGGCAAAGCGCTGGTCCCTATGAAAAGGGGCCACTTCATTGCTTTGTTTAGTGCCCTGCATTAACTTAACAGATACACAAGCCTTCTGCACTCGGGGGGCCTTGTCTGACAAACACACTTCACTAAGCAGTGTCCCACTTTCAGCTGGGTTTTCTTGTTTGTTTCATTTTGGTTTCTTTTCGAGACACACCAAGCTGGCCTCAAACTCACAGTCCTCCTGTCCCAGTCCTCCTAAGGGCTGAGATTAAAGGACTGGACACTGTGCCCCTCCCCCACTCTCAATGTGAAACTTCTGATACTCTCTTCTCCCCTCTTATCACTTGGACTGGAATCTCACTAAGCTGCATATGGGCATGGGATGAACAGTGTGAAAGTGAAACATACATGAAGGCCCCCCACGACAATGGCCCAGCTCACAGGGGCTTGCCGAGGAGTTGGTGAGCACTGAGCACCGATTGCCTTCCTGCCCTCCTCTCAACACCTGCTTTGTTTCTAACTTGACCTGAGGAACCCCACCTCCCTCTGCAGCCTCCTTCAGATAGGAGAAAGATGCATCTTGGGATGTGAGAGGACATCAAAAAGTCTTCCTGTTTATCCCACAGTTCCTCTTCCCATTCTGAGCATGATCATTTACCCCCAGTGAGCCCAAGTTTGAATGCTCGGTTCCTGAATGGTTTTCTTTTAAATAATTCATACTTGGTGAGATATGCAGTTCTGGGAGAAAAAAAAAGGAAGAACTCCAAGTAACGGAGGGGAGACATGTTTTACAGATTTCCTAATGTGGGGCAGTTGTGCTGATGGGGGCAGGATGCAGCTGCCCAGGCAAGATTGACAAGTTGGCGTTAGTGCCTGAACACCCAGTGGCCCCTGGGAGAAAAAGAAAGATTAGCTTGCATTGCCCCTGAGAGGTGAATGCAGGAGCCCCAGTGTCAGCCAGCCAAAGGGTATTTCTTCTTCCTTCTGCAAACAACTGTTTCCTGACCAAGGACTCAGAGGGTGGAACATGTTTTCTCTTTGGTTAGAAAAACAAACACAAACTTCCCTTCCACGGAGCATCACAGACTCCTTTATCTGCTTCACCCGAGGGACTGCTAAACTGCCAACTCGCTCACGTCTGTCGCACATCCCTTCCTGGCTCAGTTTCTAGGATACCCAGCTGCCACCCGCTGGCCTTGGCAGGGAGCCCACCCCACCCTCTCTTTCACAGTATGGAATTTTCAATGTCGCCGAGCCCCCTCAGGACTTAGCTCTATCACTCTGGGGGAATTTGCTTTGAATGCAATCCAGTTCCTCACATTCCCACAGCCGGAGAAGCTGCTCTTTGCCTGATGGAACATTTTGTTGCTGCTTACTGGGAGTCAAGCCTTGTTTGTGCTTTTCTTTAGAGGATGTTGTCACCAGGGCTAGGAGTGGAAAGGGCTTAGTGATCAGAAAGACAGCTTCTCCCCCACCCCTCATGGTCTCTGCCAGGAGTTCTCTTGCGCCTCAGGCATGACATTAAAGGAAGAGATACTGAGTGAGAGCCACGTGGATGGAATATTGAGCTTTGGAAGAAAAAAAAATCTACTAGCTGGACTGCCTGAATATTCACAATGTCATCTCCACATTTTGAAAATCTGGATGGAGACTGGCTCTGTTTAGTTACTGCTAGCTGGGAAAACAGCATGTGCTCTCAAGGGAGAGAGCTGGAGGAGAAACAGGGTCAGGCTCTCTGTCACCAAGAACTAAGCCCACTGTTACTGGATCCAGAGATAAGCAGCCAACTGAAATCCCCTCAGTATGATGCTGGCAACCAGGGGGGTTCCCAAAGCCGCCCCACTCCCACCCCCCCTCAGATTCCTAGGAGAAGTAGGAGAGAGCCACACCCTCCGTTACTGTATCAGGCACCAGCTTGACGCTTTTGTTATTCTCCTTAACCCTTGAAGCAGCTCAGACAGTTCGCTGCTCCCACCGACCACCGTGTGCTCACAGATCTCTTTCTGTTTACTTTCACAGCACCACCATTCGGTTGCTGCTCTCAGATCTCCCCTGACCAGCCTTTCCAGAGGCCCCTGGCCATAACCAGAGGTTTGCCGCTCTCGGCGTTCATCACCTCTGCATCACTGCTGCAGCCTGGATGAATTCCTTACTCTAGTTTAACAGTCTCCTCCACCGTGCTTTGCTCAGAATCCGTCACTCAAGAAGCTGCGTTTTGTTTTCTACGGTTTCAAAAGGCATCGTGTATCAGTGGCACACATTCATTTCCTTTTCCACTCGGGCATAAAGACACATTTATGAACCAAAACTCCTAGAAGGAGCTGTTTGCAAACACACCAATGACGGCTGACAGAGGGAGAATTCTCCCCTCCTGGAGATAATCCCTTATTAGGTTATCCAATGCAGAGTTGTCAGTCCTGAAGCCGTACACACACGAACGACGAGAACGGACTCTGCAGGTTGTATTTGCATATTTGTGCACACCCATACATGTGAGAGAACGTTTCCAGCCTTGGCTTTTGTTTTGCTCATGTTAAGCTTTAGCACGCGTGTATATCCTGTACTGAACACACACACCTTTGTCCCCCCCCCTTTTCCCACCCCACGCCCTTCTTCTTAGTCCCGGTTTAGTCCCCTTTGTTCCTCTTGGCAGTGTTACTTCTACTTTCATGTTTGAGTCCACGTGTCTGACAATTTGGAAGTGGTGGCACACACCTTTAATTCCAACCCCTTGGGGGCAGAGGCAGGCAGATCTCTGAATTTGAGACCAGCCTGGTTTATAAAGTGAGTTCCAAGACAGCCAGGACTACATAGAGAGACCCTGCCTCAAAAAACCAAACCAAACAACAACAAAAAAATTTCTGTGTCTATGTAAAATCTACGGACACAAATAAGAAGAAACAGGATACTTGTCTTTCTGAGACTGGTCTATCCAGCTCCATTAATGCTTATGTGTGTTTTTGTGTCAGTGTCGCCCAATTTTTGTCACTTTGGTTCCATGATATACTGAGAAATCAGGCATGGGGATAGCTAGTTGTTTGGGTTTTTGTTTTGTTTTGTTTTTCTAGGATTGTTCTGGCTATCCATGGTCTTTCATTTCCTTGTATTCGTTTTAAGGGTTTTAAGGTTTTCATCCTATTTATATAAAGAATGGCACTGGAACTTAATCGGTAGCATAGTTTTCAATATGTAGATGACTTTTGATATGATAGCGATTTTCTTTTTTATTAATTTATTTTTATATTAATTAGTTTATTTCACTTTGTATCCCAGCTGTATCCCCCTCCCAATCCCTCCCTCCCTCTTCTCCTCCTATGCCCCTTCCTCAGTTCACTGATGGGGGAGGTCCTCCTCCCCTTCCCCTCTGATCCTAGTCTATCAGGTCTCATCAGGACTGGCTGCATTGTCTTCCTCTGTGGCCTGGTAAGGCTGTTCCCCATCCAGGTGGAGGTGATCAAAGAGCCAGCCACTGAGACATGTCAGAGACAGTCCCTGTTCTCATTACTAGGGAACCCACTTGGACACTGAGCTGCCATGGGCTACATCTGTGCAGGGGTTCTAGGCTATCTCCAGGAATGGTCTTTAGTTGGACTATCAGTCTCAGAAAAGACCCCTGGGCCCATATTTTTTTCCTCTCTCTCCTTGTGGAGCTCCTCTCCCCTCCAGGTCTTTCTGTCTTCCCTTCTTTCATAAGATTCCCTGAACTCTGCCCAAAGTCCGGCTATGAGTCTCAGCCTCTGCTTTGATACCCTGCAGGATAGAGTCTTTCAGAGGGCCTCTGTGGTAGGCTCCTGTCCTGTTGCCTGTTTTCTCCTTCTGATGTCCGTCCTGTTTGCCTTTCTAAATGAGGATTGAGCATCTTACCCAGGGACCTCCTTCTTGATTAGCTTCCTTAGGTGTACAGATTCAGTATGATTATCCTACATTATATGTCTAATGTCCACTTATAAGTGCACTCTGTTACCTCTACCAATCCTTGGGCATTGGGGGTGTCTTTTCAACTTCTAGTATCTTCCTCAATTCCCCACTGTTTTAAAGTCTTCCTGCAGAGATCTTTCACTTCACTGGTTATGTTTATTTTAGGGTAGTGTGCTTCCTTTTTTAAAGAGTGTCATTTCTTCATTTATCTCACTGAGGGTTCTAAATGTAAGTATTTTCAAGTCTTTGAGCATTCTCTATAATATTCTTTCTTGAAAACATATTGGGTTATTGGCAAGATGTCACTCTGCATCCCATACTGGCCTCAAACTCACTGCAGTCTAAGTGCTTCAGCCTCCCAGGAACTGGGACTTCAGGTCTGTACTACCACATCCAACTTACCACTGGGTATCCTTATTGTTAAGATATCTTTGTGCCCTTGCCTTGCAAGATCATTGTACACAGCTGTTGTTTCCTGAGGGACTCTGCTATTAAGGTCTGAGGCTGGCATTTCCAGATAGCTTCTGAGCTGGGTTCTATATGACAGACTCCCTTTCTCAGATGTGTTCTTTCTCCGCCTGATCTGGGGAACCCCAGATCTCCTAAGGAGAGTCACATAGCCCTCAGGGAAGAGTACAGGCCCGACTCTTTCCTGATAAGAAAACTGTTCAGCAAGTACCTGGGGATTCCTGGAAATACCGCACCCTTTTGAGGCCTTAGCTTTCAGCAAATGACCTTTAAGCATACCTTGAGGTCTCCCCTCACCCATAGAATAGTTAATTTCTGCTTTCCTTCTCTTACGATAGGGCTGCATCGTTACATGTAAATGAAGTATCCCTGGCACCTTAGCCCCAGCGAATCAAACACATTCACCCTTGGATACCCTCCCACTGTCTAAAGTTTATAAATTTCTGATATATTTATAAGTTTAGAAGGTGCAATGTGTTCCGTGCTACCATTAGCTTTCCACAATGACTGCCTGAGACTTATTTATTCTTGGAAAGGAAGGATTTGCCAATGAACTTTCAGGGTTTGGATACTGGTCAGTCAGCCACATACTGGTGGCCTCCTCAAGCTTCCACTATTTACCATTGTGTCAGAGCAAATCCCTGCCACCATCTTAAAATTCTAGCTTCCCTCCACCCACTGCTGTGCCCATTTGCCAGAGCAAGCAGCCAGTTGTTCCCAAAGCAGCCATTTTGTCCTCTGGGATAAAACCAGGCTCCCACCTCTGCCTCTCCGGGTTTCAGGGATCTGAGCAAGCCTCTATTACAGGCTGCTCATGAAGCAGCCACTGACTGCCCAGGCTGGACCTTGTTTGCCACCTGGCTTGGATTTTGGAGCCCTGAGCACCTTTGACACCTGTGCTTCACCCTTTTCCACCCTGGAGTGTGTACTTCCTGTTTCTTGCTCAACAGATGAGTACTTGACAAGGAATGATAGTTTCCCTTGCCTTTCTTTCTCCCTGTGAGTTCATCTCCCTTTGACACATATGGTGCACCTCTATGGTATCAAATTCGGCTCTAAGCAGTGGTTGGCCTCTTTCCACTAGCCAGGGAAGCTCTGCCCTGGCCTCTGGATGCAGGCTCTGGATACATGCTCTGGCTCCACTGCCTTATGTGCAACTTTTTTGAAAAAGAGTTTATTTAAATTTAATTTTTAATTTTGTGCACTGTGTCTGTGTATGGGTTTGCAGAGGCCAGAAGAGAACATCCTACCCCTTTGTGCTTGGGAGCTGCCTGATGTAAGCACTGGACACTGAACCCAAATCCCCTGGCAGAGCAGGAATCAGTCTTAACTGCTGAGCCGTCCCTCCAGCTCGCATGTGGAATTCTGTTCACTCTAGTTCGATTTTACCTGCAGAAGCCACACTTCCTCAGCTGCCCCACGTCAAAGTAAGCAAAACAAGGATAGGAATCGAATCTGTCTGACATCTCCCTGCCATCATAGGTTAAGGAGAGGGTCACCGTAGCAAATGATAAAAACCAAGTCACAACCACTTCAGAAAATGAGAGTGAAGGGATGTATTTAGGATGTCAGGTCTCTTTTCTGCATCAAGGAGAAAAAAAACAACCTTAAATGATTTCCCTGTGTCCTGACTACAACAGACCTTTGGGAAATCCAAATATTTGCCAGCTGGGAGCTGGGTGAAGATCAGGAGGCTGTTCCTAAAGAGCTATTGGGAAGCTGAGACCAGCAGGTGAACACAGGGTTTCCAAATTGAAATAACAGCTGGAGAAAAGGCAGAGGCTTGTAAAAGTAGCTAGGCTGGGACTAAGGGCGGGGAGGCTGTGTCAGCTCTTTAGTTCTGAAACCTGACAAAAGGAGGTCTAACTGGCTCACTGCTTTGGAGGCTGAAAGTCCACGATCAGGAAGGCAGATCTGTTTGTCTTTGGGAAGGACTCTCTCAGTTACCTCACACCGTGGTGGACATAGCAGTGCACCCCAAAATGAGAGATTGCAGGGCCAGACAGGAAGCCAGAGACCACAGAGAATGGCCAGTCTCTGAGATATGTGTTAATTTCTTCTGAGTTCAACACCCCCAGTGACCCAAATATCCCCCATTAGGCCTCACCTCTTAATGGTGCCAGTGCTGTCAGCCTCGCCACAGCTTGGAGACAAAGTTTCTAACACATGATCCAGGGTAGGGAACCTTCAAACCATTTACAAGCCATCGTGGATATTTTAGGGATTGTGGCGTCCATGAGGACATGCTGTATGTCCTTGCCCCATGGAAAATGGATGTGTCCAAGCAAGCCAATTCTCAGACTAAACACGAATGCCATTGAAGGGTAGGCCTAGAGGAACTTGGAAGCTCTGCTTCAGAAGTTGGTTATGTTTGGGCAGGTTACGAACCAATTGGCCTTAGATATATCTGGGAAAGATCCACAGAGCTGACCAGACGGCACCCCGTAATGTCAGTGCACAAACCCTTCATTCAAACAGACAAGTCCCTGTTTTTCTTCCCTCTCCTGTTAGTCCATTTCGTGTTGTTTTAATGACTCTGGTGGCTAGAGGGTCCAAATAGTGCTGGTGTCCTGGCGAGGGCCCCGGGCTGCAGCACAACTCAACAGAGAA
Organism: Psammomys obesus; assembly: GCF_907164565.1. Classification (NCBI taxonomy): domain Eukaryota; kingdom Metazoa; phylum Chordata; class Mammalia; order Rodentia; family Muridae; genus Psammomys; species Psammomys obesus. The sequence goes on along the minus strand of NW_026596057.1, from coordinate 12,923,233 downwards.
GAGGAAAGGAAGCCACTGAGCCACTGTGGGCAAGGAAAATCCATTGGAGTCAACAACGCGGCATAACCTCAGTGAAAAGCATCCTGATACCATGACAACTAGCCCACTCCTCGGGACCAATGAATCCTGTCCTAGGGCACTCACTCCTCCATGACCTAACTACCTTCTACTAAGCTTGCCTCTTAAAGGCTCCAGTACCTCCGTGACCATCGGTCTTCATCGTCAGCTGGACAGGCTTCGGAATCACCTAGAAGCCAGACTTGCTGGTAGCAGCGGCAGACCCTGCAGAGATGTTCAGCCCAGGAGAGAGAACTACCCTGATAGTGGACAGCATCGCCTTGTAGGCTGCTGTCCCTGAATGAGGAAAGGAGGAAGCCAGCTGAATGTCGCATTCCCCTTTCTCCGCTTTCTGACAGCAGAGATACAATGTAACCACCGGTAGCCTCAGTCCCAGGCCACCATGCCTTTCCTTCCAGGATGTATTTGTATGCTCAAACCATGAGGCAAAAGTAAGCTCTGCCTTCCTCAAGCTGTTTTTGTTCTGTATTTTGTCACAGCAACAAAAGTAACCAATACAGCCTCCAAACACTGCTGGGGGCGGGGTATACTTTGTAGCAATACTGTTGTAGTAAACAAACAGTGTGTGTTGGGCTAGCTAATATTTGTTATTAGCCTTTATATAATCACAGCGGTATTATCTAACTTGCTACCACAAGTAATAAGACACAGACACCTGTTAGATTTTATAATTGCCTTATTTACCTTGGGCCAGGAAGCTGTTTCACCTACGCCTGTCTCCATATTCTCACCATCCATCTCCCAGGCCCCAACCAATGCCATTTAATCAACCAATCAGATATGTCTTAGGCAGGTTTACAAAACAAGGATAGGTGCAACCAGATCTTGAGGGCCAGTAACAAGCATCAGACCAGCCTCCAACACACATACCTTCAGGGAACACACGAAAGAAGTTCTAAAGCAGGATGGGGTGGTCAGCATGCTGGGAGCTCCCTGGAAGTGACTGAGCCGTCGGGCTGGTGCTACCACCCCTCTCTGCCTTGTATTCATCCCAGGTGAGGCTGCCTGGGTTGTGGCTGAAGGCTAGAGAGCTTACTGCAAAGGTCAGTGAGCTCTCAATTTATTTTAAACTTTCCAAGGTTTAAACAAAATCTTATATATATTGAAACTTCTCATACACACAAAAAAAAATCTTACATGCATTGAAACTTCTCATATACAGAACAGGTAAAATCCTAGCTCTTCTGATGCAAGCTGGGCCCAGAGAAGTCGGCATGCCCTTCCTCTCTGAGGATCTCCTGGTACGTACATACCTAACACCCCCCCCCCCCCGGCATAGCTAGAAGAGCCCTAGTCAATTATCTAAAGCTAAATCACCCAGGCTCTAACCCCAGCTCTGCCCCCTCAGAAAGAGGGAAGCTTTTGAGAAGTTCCCAACTGCTGCTCTTTTCATCTGTGAAATGAAGATAATAATTCTTGTCTCATAAATAAATCCTCGTGGGCCTGAGGGGCAGCCACGTGAGGGAAGGCGGCACGACAATGCCATGTAAGCAGCAAATGTCCGTTTCCTCAGCATTTGAACGTTTTCATAGTCATGTGACATCTTCTCATCCATGGGCCTGGGGACAGACAAATCATATGTTTTGGAACTCAAGCAGTTGATCTGCTTGCTTTAATGGTTTGCAAGAAGAAATAGTTCTTCCTCTCCTCCTCCTCCATTATGAGATGGGGGTCTTATAAAGAGCCCGGGCTGGCCTCACACTCACTCTGTAGCCTGATACCTTTCTGCTTCTACCTCTCTACTGCTGAAATTAAAGGCATGTACCACCGTGGTCAATTTTATGCAGCGCTGAGACTTGGAGCCACGGCTTTGTGCAAGCTAAGCGAGCAGTTCCCTAACTGAGCTACATCCCCAGCCTGGAAATGGTCGTTTCAAAAGTATATTTTCTTTTCCATTTCAACTTCTCCAAACACACTGTCCACATCAGAACTCCCACTCTTCTTCTCTAGGTGGTGTCTGGGGAACTTATTTCCTATACTTGTCCTGCTGGTCAATAGTTGGTGCTGTGCTTTACCTGCAGAGGGAACAGCCTGAAATCGTGACACCACATCTGCTCCAGTACCTTCCACTTAAAGGCCCCATCAGCAAAGCAACGAAAGCTTCCTAGCAAAGGCCATCAGTGTGGAAAGTGCCTTATGGGTAGGGTCTGACATAGAGCTTCGTGTCCATTTCTCCAGGTCATGGCTTGCTGGCACTGTGCTGTTGATCTGGATAGTGGCATCCCAAGTTCTTGTGCCCTATGGGTTACAGAACTGTCAAAAATGGCTTGAGCTGTATCTCCCAGATAAGTGCCTGCTGTATACAAAAGATATGGTGATGTATAGGGTATTAAATCAGAGGTACGATTTTCTAGGTAGGAACTCAACTGATGTTCATGATTTCTGTCAGAATTCCAGGAACATGGAATCAGCAGCTCCTCCTTAGGAGAAAGTTGCTCTCTTGAGAGGCCGAGGCCTTGACTGATCCCTGTGGTAAGGCTTCGGGCAGGGGCAGTAGTTTCTGCCCAGCATGCGGGCTGATAAGGCTTAGCTCAGGCTCCTTGCTTTTCCATTTATTGTGGCACTCCCTAGTTCCCAGGCCACTTTTTAGTGGACCATTAGGATTCTAGACCTATGCAGCTCATGCTGATGAGCTTCGGTGTCTTAGTCTGACTGGCAGTGCAGTGAGGAGGAAGAACAAGGGAGGCAGAAAGGAGAGAGCAACAACTCTGGACCTGCTGTTCCTGGCAGCTAGGCCCACCTTTGTTGCCAGAGGGGCACTTGGGGCTTTACTGTTTGGCCTCTTCCCACAGCTCAGATCTGTTCCTTGATGTTCCTCTAAAGCGCAGTAATTCCTCTGGCCCACACATCAAGACCCTGGCGTTCTTCCAGGGAGTGATGTGGAAGATTGCTTCCTTGCCTCTCGTATGCTCTCCATGCCCGCAGCCCAACTCTTTATACCTTCCTGTTGCCAGAAAGATTCCCCACTCAGCTCTCCTCCAGTGAATGAGCCCTGATACAGCATCCTGACTCCTGGCTCAGGTGCTTTCAAATTGGAGATCAAGAACTCTGTAGCGGGCATAAGATGTGTTTCGGGTCCCCATGTAGCGTTTAATTCTGGCCCCTGGCTGCACACCAGCCAGAGGCCAGTGGGTGGGGTAACTGAAATCTCATGATGATTGGTTTTAACTTCCTTTCCTACCAGATCTTTTGCTAGAGGTATTTGCTTCCCCATTTTTCTCCTTGTTCAACCTCTGTTTGGAGAACTAATGAGCCGTGACAAGAACAAAAGGCTAGCAGTCAGGAGTGGGGAGGTAGGATAAGGGGAAAACTGGAGTTCTAGTTCCTGACCTGACTCTATCTATCCCATCCAACAGGGACCACAGAAAGCCTCCCAAAACTTTACCCTGCCCCAAACTGCAGCTCTTGTGGGGCTGCTCCTGGCAGTGGGGCCCGAATACAGGGGGGAGACCGAAGAACAGCTTTGCCTGAGGGGTGGGAGGGTATGAGCTGGTTGCCAAGGGAACAAAGAGTTTCAGAGTCTGAGAGGTTTTCAGCCCCAGAACATGCCAGCAGTACAGACATTCAAATACCCACAGGCTCAGGGTGGAAAGAGGCCGCCATCATGGTTTTGCATATGCTTCTACGAAGCTAAAGTTAGCTTCTGGCTAGACCGGAAGTGCAGAGGCCACGCTTCGCTGTCTCCTCTACAGAAGCAGGCAGAAACTTGCCTTGTGCTGGAGCATGGCGGGGGTCTGGATTGCCTCTCGCTTGGGTTATCAGTTGAGCTCCAGACTATGGCTGTGTGGTAAGGTTGGAGACTAGCCACAGCTATTTATTATCTCCTTCCAACCAAGTCTGAACATCACGGATTTTAAGCCTGTGATGGACCTGAGAGATTGCTGAGGCACACTTGCTCAATTTGTGTGTGGGGGGGGGGGGGGGGAAGGGCGAGAGGCAGCAGGGAGACTGTCTCATTCTGTAGCCCAGACTGGCCTTAAATTCATGGCAATTGTCCTTCAGGGATTACAGGCACAAGCCACCACACACGGCTTGGTTCACCCAATGACCTTAATTTTAGGAAGTGATCTTCATTCTTCTATCCCAGGCCTAAAACATGCCCAGGACCCTATTAGTGCCAGTCCTGGCCTGGTGACTGCATTACCCAGTATCCTACTATTTCCAGTGGCACTTAGGACCCTTCCTGCCCCTGGCCCACCTTCTCATGCCAGGCTTCCTTCCGTGCCACTCTCTTCCCCAGCCCCACTTTGAGTTCTCCTTCCAGGGGGCTGCTCTAACCCAAACGCTTGCTACTAGGACTTCATGCAATCCCCCATTGCGCTAGACCGCAGACCCTGGAGAGGAAGCTGCCTCACGGACAGTGGATGTTGGGTGGGCGTTACCAACAAGCCTGAAGGGAGAGGAGATTGGCAGCTGTGTTCTGAGTGATGGATCTCTCAGGTCTTTCTGCCCCAGCAGCCCCAACCTCTTCATGCATGTGGACTCTCAGTAGCCCCCAAAGTCCAGGCTAATGAACAGGGGTCCTATCTGCCACACACTATGATATCTGTGTAGCTCTAAAAGCATAGGACTCTCCTCCTTCCTCCCTCTTTCCTCTTCCTCCTCTTTCCCTCCTCTTTCTTCCACACAGAATTCAGGGCCTATGCTATGGAGAAAGCCTGGGCATGGTCTTAAAATTTCAAGGGCCAGTCACTGGCCTGTTATCAGTGGCTGTCAGGATGAAATCTCATCCAGAGAAATCTCCATGACCCTCTATGGGGTGGCGAGGGGTAGGGAGAAGGACACAGATCTTGGACTCCAAGGACTTTCACCCTGGCCAGCCCTCCCTGACTCACTGAGTATAAGTGTACTTGTGGTGGTGGTTGTTCAGAAGATGGAGGGCTGTTCTGTTGCCAGGAAGAAGCCATGCTTCGAAGACAGAGGGAAGCTGCTAGATTCTGGTGAGCAAGAGGAAGAGCGAGCGGAACAGAGAGAGAGTGAGTATGTCTAGGAAGTCACTGTCCATAATTCTACCTGAGCCATTTTTACCACCTTAGGCTGTTAACACTCATTAGCAACCTAGGAATTCTACCTAAAGAGCAAGTTTATGGGTCAGCTTGTTCATGACAAGGTGAGGACTGAGGCTATCTCAAGGACTTAATCGGATGGAGATGCAGTTAGACCCCAGAACAGACCATAAAATCCTCAGGAGCAGATGTAGAATTGCACAGTAGCCCACTGCCATGGAAACTACAAAGGTTACAAAGAGGCAACCAGAACCGCCCAGCAGCCTTCACAAGCTCATGGAAAAACACAACTTTGTGGGCCTGGAGGTCAACTTTAGAGGTTGATAGAAACGCTTCGGCTCTTCCAAGCCATGTTCATGTGTTTGATACTCTTGCTGATACCCGTTTAAATGGTTTTGATGGTTTATTCTGGTGGTCATGGAGCACATCTATTGAGGTGACCAGCTGCAAACGGCAAGAAAGGAATCATCACTCTGTATTTATAGAAGACCCAGAAATAGGCTCAGTTAAAAAGACAAAATACTAACTGGGTTGGTGGTGTTTGTCCAGCATGCATGAAGTCATGGATCCTGGGCCATGACTGGGCTGGGTTGGTGGTGTTTGTCCAGCATGCATGAA
>NW_026596057.1:12892140-12917521 GCF_907164565.1 Psammomys obesus | reverse complement strand
GGGCCATGACTGGGCTGGGTTGGTGGTGTTTGTCCAGCATGCATGAAGTCATGGATCCAACATGATAACGGACTAAGCCAGGCAGGTAGCACATGCCTACAAGTCCCCAAACTCAGCAAACAGAAATGAGATCAAGTGTTCAAAATCATCCTCCAATACTTAGTGAGTTCAAAGCCAGCCTGGGATATAAGAGACCCTGCCTTAAGAGAAGGGGGACTGGCTTGATGTCAACCCCAACTCCAATCTTAACCTCCTGGGTGAGGAATTTGGGGAATATGTTTGATGTAATCTGTTGAGTTGAAGGAAACAGGTAAGAAGAAAGGTAAACTATGAAAGAAAACTGTCTCCCTTGATTAACTGGGAGCTGGTGTCGATCTCATGGAGGCTGAAGCAGAGAATCATGAGTTTTCAGCCTGGGTACCACAGCCCAGACACTTCTTAGCAGGAGAGGATATCCTTAGCATTCTGTTGTATCTGGCAGTAACCCCTGGCCTCTGCTGACTGGCCAGTCACTCGTTTTCCTTGTATCAATGGAAAGGCTCTGCCAGATGAGAGTCCCTGCTTCAGATGAGACGTTAGGAGTCCCAGAAGCCCGAGGATGCTCCTGCCACTGGCTTTGAAGAGGGTTCAACCTCCAGAATGGAAATATAATTACGGGAGGGTCAGCAGGGGTCATGGAATTCAATGTGGCTCAGATTTGAGTGACGTGGCATCTTGCCAAGTATTTCAGGGATTCCCAGCGTTGGTGTAATTACTTTCCTAAGATCCTTAGTTGAATATGACACCCATAAAACTGGCAAACTTCCCACAGACTTGTGACTTTTCTACAGCTATAAACTCAAACTAAACCCAATCACGACAAATCAAACATAATAGCAATTCGACTCCTACAACGATACGGTGAGATTTTGTGACGTTTTCCTTTAATGTATAGTTGGGTACCAGCCTGACTATCTGACCTGGGATTGCCCCTGTCTCTCTTGTCCCACACAGGGACATGTGATATTATTTCTCCAAAGCCCTGTGCACACTCTTCTTGTGAGGTCTCCTGGAAGTCTTGTTGGACAATGTATGTTCTGCTCATTAAGGTCATCTGTGTTTTCTTATTGGCTTGAGGCAGCTGGAACAGCATATCCAGTTCCCAATTGGATCATAAATATTAAGTGGTTAGCTCTGGGGTGGACCTGTGTAACTCCCATAATCAGCTCATAAGAATTTAGATTCTTGACAAAAAATTGAAGTAACTTTTTGTTTTTGACCAGAATCTCACGTATTCCAGGCTATCCTTGGTCTCAACATCTTTTCGAGGTTAGCACTGGACTTCTGATCCTCCTGCCTCTGCCTCCCAAAGTACTGTGGTTACAGTCATGTGCCACCTTGCTGGTTTGGGGGCTGCACCTCAGGACCTTGTGCATGCTATAAAAGCATTCTGTCAACAGAGCTACATTCCCCGGCCCTGAAGATAATCTGTAATTTTCTTTTTAAGTTAAAGATGTTACAAAGGCTTCCTCAAAAGTAGGTTTTTGACAGAGCACAAATAGACCTGAGCTCTTTACGGGTGAGAGGTGAGGTCCAGAGAGCCTCTCAGGATGTGTGTGTGTGTGTGTGAGAGAGAGAGAGAGAGAGCATTTAGAAACGTGTAGGGATGGGAACCTAGTTGCTAAGAGCAGAGCAGGCATCAAGTCTGGAGCCAGCGCTTTCTCCAAAGCTCACCCCACAGCCTGCCTGGGTCCCAAGCTGTGGGCTGATTAGCAGCATTGTCTTAAATGTCTGTTAAGCTGAGCTGCATGCCTCCAGTGTAAAAGGCAGGTACATTGAAGTAAGGGCCTTCTTTTTCGAACTTTGTAGAGTTTAGCACTATGATAAGTATGTAAATGAAATATGACACACAAAAGTGGGTCCAGTTTAGTGCATAATTATAAAATGGGAACACACAAAGTCACAACCAGGCCAGGAAACAGAACAATCCCATTGTGCAGAAGGGCCCCTGTATATTCTTCCCAGCCGCTCCCTCTGTTCTCGCTCTTAAAGTCACCAGCATCCTAGCTTTCAGAACCTGCCTTTCTTTTCTTCCCAACCCTATGCACATGCCCAACAGAAGGGAGCCACTTTGCCTATGAGCAAGGTGTATGAGTCTTACAGCCTTGCTCAGCACTGTGAGCGGTTCTGATCTGACCCTTTCCACACTGGCAGGCACATGGCTGCCTGTCTTCAGTCCACCGTGTGGACGGTGCTCTGTGAGCCCTCCCTGCGCCTGCCTGGTCCCGGGAGACAGAGATCCACCTTCCTCCAGGGCACTTCCTCACAGCAGACACAGGAGGAGTCACACCTCACTTAGGACCCTTTAGTAGAGGTTCTCAGGTTGTGCTGACCCCCAACCATGAAATTATTTCATTGCTACTTCATAACTGTACTTTTGCTACTGTTATGAATTGTAATGTAAGTATCTGTATTTTACGATGGGCTCAAAACCCGAAGCCTGAGAAACGTTGCCTTCGGAGAGAGATGGGCAAGAGTTTACCAAAATTCTCCCTTCCACTTAAGCGTCTACCCACTGCACTCCCCTCCTTGGCTCTTGTTATTACCAAGCACAGTGTGTCTCATAGTACGATTTGCACTCCTCTGCCTCCGGAGTGAAATCAGGCAGCATCTACCAGGCACTGGCCACCCGGCTTTTTCCTCTTGTGGTACAGGTCTGCTGAGTATTTTTGGCTGTTTAAAACTTTTTCTTTTGATGGAATTTCATCTTCATTAGAACTACACTGGACATAAAACTGTGCCTGGCTTCCAGGCGGCACCTGCTCACCTAATTACTATGTATGGCTGAAGGTAAATCTGTAAAGCACAAGATGGTTTAGTTTTGCACTTTAGGTCTTTGAGAAGGTAACAATGGAAGCTCCCAGAAACATACCCGACCAGGTCATTTTTCTTATCTGCACTTTCCAACTCCCTCATTTCCCTATATTTTCTTAGAGAACAAACACACGCCTACACACCACCGTCTTTTGTTAAAATCGTCAAGCATAGAGAAGGCAATTTATTATTCTACTGGGTGTTTTTCATGCTCTGTTTTATGCACAGCTATGAGCTGGCTCAGTGGGACTAAGGCATTGCCTGTCGTGGATATGCCCTCTGTGGCTGAGATAACATTAAATAAAAGATATACATATGGCTGCAATGGTGAATTCCTCTTAAGAAAAATAAATTGACAGCTCACAGAACCCCAGGCTGTAGCTTTTACTCCCCTTATCTGCTTTAGACATTTGGGAATGAGCTCACTGGCAAGGAGTGAAGCCCATACAATCTACCATTACATAAATTATTCAGTCATCTGTGATGTCCTTGTAACACGAGAACCCCTATTAAAAAAATAAATAGCTGTAGTGCTTACAGAGGCACATGCCTGCTATTTATAGTCTGGATGGAAGCTGCTTTGAATAAACCCTACTAGAACTCCCAGGTGATCTGTTGAGGACGGATGCAGGGTTTTCTCGCTAGGATGTTTGCTTCGAGAGTGAGCTTGCGTGTTTGTGTGTTTGAGCGCACGAGGGTGGTATATGCAGCTGTGTGGGGACGCATGTCACGTAGAGGACCAGCAGAGAAAGCCCAAGCAGATGTAGCTTGTTTGGAGCTTCCTCACTTTCCTCATATATTCTGAAACTGAGACAAGGACAGACAGAGCTCGGGTCCCAGCAGATATCGTGGCATGTGTTCCCGACTGGCAACGAGGCCCCTACTTTTTAAAAAGAGGAACCTTAGCTGGGTATGGTGGCGCGTGCCTTTAATCCCAGCGCTCAGGAAGGTAGGAGGGTCGCTTTGAGTTTGAGGCCAGCCTGATCTATAAATCGAGTCCAGGAAAAAAAAGAAAAAGAGGAATCTTTATTTTCTGTTAAGAATGTCAGATGTCAGTCACAGACAATATGAGCCTGGGCCCCTGAGTCTCCTAATCATCACTCCTGAATGCAGGATGCAGCCTGAATTACTCAGAGTCAAGGCCTCCTGCAGAGCAGAGCATGGCTGCCTCACACAATTTCTCATTGAGGTAAAGCCAGAAAAAAAAAATTACCCACATGGTTTTTTTAAAAAATAGTCTAATTAACTGATTTTTGTTTATTTATTACAGTGCTGGACACCGGTCCTTAAACACGTTGGTCGAGTAAGAACCTGGCTCACTAAAGTGTACCCTCACAGCTTAGCTTTTTAAAAATTTCTTTTTATTTTTAATTCTGTGTCTGTATGTGGCTATGTGTACATGAGTTAAGGTACCCACGGAGGCCAAAAGTGGTTCTCAACCTTCCTAATGCTGTGACCCTTTAATACAGTTCCTCATGTTCTGGTGACCTCCTACCATAGAATTATTTTGTTGCTACTTCATAACTGTAATTTTGCTTTTGTTATGAGTCACAATGTAAATATTTGTGTTTCCCAATGATCTTAGGCAACCCCTTTGAAAGGGTCACTTGACACCCCCCGCCAAGGGATCGTAACCCACAAGTTGAGAATCACTGTCCTAGATCCAGGGCTTTGGGCAGTACCTGCTCTTACAAATGCTGAGCCATCCTTTCAATCTCAGTCTTCGATTAAAAATATCTTACGATGCGCCTGGGAGATGCTCGTCAGTTAAACTGCTTGTCACATTAGCCTGAGGACCAGAGTCCAGAAACCCAGAAGCCATGTGAACGCTAGGTGGGAGCCATGGCCCGCCCAGAAGGCTAACCAGTATCGGTGAGCTCTGGGTTTGACTAAGAGACCTTGCACTAAGAGTGCAAAGGGTGGAAGAGCAACGGAAGATGACTATGGCCATCAGCCTCAGGCCTCCCTATGACCGTCCACACACGTGTGCACGTACTCCCACGTACATGCATCACCACACAAATGCGTACACACATGCACACCACACAGACACGTGAAAGTGGAATAAGAAAAAAAAATCTTATGCCTCCTCAAAATTCCAGTGACGTTCTTCACAAAACTAGCGGGGAGAACTTCTAAAATTCATCCAGAAACACAAAAGGCCCAAACAGCCAAACGGTCCCGAGTGAAATAAGAAAGGCATCACATTTCCTACCATCAAACAAAACTACAGAGTCACACTGCCCAAAACAGGGTGATCCTGGCACAAAATGGACACTTAGCTAAATGGGACAGAAGTTCTTCAAGAAGCCTAAGACGGCACAGCCTCAGAATAATCCTCAGCAATGAAAAATGGGAGAAACTTTGATATGTGCTAAAAGTTGGGTGGACTTCAGTGAAGACCAGGTAACTACGTATAGTCCCAAAAGGTTACATATTTTATTTTATTTTTTTATGACTTTTTTAGTTTTTTGAGACATGGTCTCGAGGTGTTGCCCAGACTAGCCTCAAACTTCTGGGCTCATGTATTCCAATAAGCTGAGATTGTACCCACGTGCCACCATGCCCGGTTTATATGATACCTCTGAAATGACGACATTGAAGTGAGAGAGAACAGAGTAGCGATTGGAGATAGTTGGAGACAGAGGAAAGTAAGTGGGATCAAGAGGAAAGTAAGTAGGATTACTTAAATAGTGTAAGAGTAGCAAGAATTTTTGATGCACATAGTTAAACATGAATAAAATAATTATGACTAAGTACATGCATGCATACACAGACACATGACTATATAGGACACCATGACACCTGACTGAGCTCTATGTATTATACCAGTGTCAATATTTTGTTCTGTTTTTTGTTTGTTTGTTTTTGTTTTTTGTTTTGTTTTGTTTTGTTTTAGAGACAGGGCTTCTCTGTGTACCTTTGGCTGTCCTGGACTTGCTTTGTAGACCAGGCTGGCCTCAAACTCACAGAGATCCACCTGCTTCTGCCTCCCAAGTGCTGGGATTACAGCCAACACATGGGTGCATGCCAACACTGCCCCAACAGTGTCAATGTCTTGACTGTGATATGTATCTCAAGATGTCATCACTGGGAAGAAACTGGGTAAAAGACAGTGGCTTCTTCTGTATTACCTCCTACAGCTGACTTGATGGTATCTCAGTCAGGCAGTGGTGGTGCCTGCCTTTAATCCCAGCACTCAGGAGGCAGAGGCAGGTGGATCTCTGTGAGTTCAAGGCCAGCCTGGTCTTCAGAGTGAGTTCTAGGACAGCCAGGACTACACAGAGAAATCCTGTCTTGAAAAAACAAAACAAAAGAACAAAAATAAAAATGCTCATGTGGGTTCACAGGTGCCACAGAAGAACCCCGTCCTGCCCTGGTAATTTGTGAGATTAAAACTACCGATGTTTTAATGTTTGCAAGTTTCTGGTGGTTCTGTATAAGCCCTTGTCCAGATGTCATTTTGAAGACTGAGGCAATAGAATTTTATCTTTGTGCATGAAGGAGATACTTTTGTAAAAAAGTGATTGCTCAGATGGAGCAAATGGCTGGTACAACATTGATATCTGTGGAAATATTTACACAGTCGTGGGAAGAGTCTCAAGAGGACCCTACCAGTGAGAAACCAAAATGGTAGCCCACTATGTGGAACTGAGGAAAGTAGATTAATACAGAGTACTGTGCTAACATGCAAGCAACAAAAGGTTCTTTTAGCGTGAGTTCCTCAAAATGAGTGATTCCTGCCCAATGCAAGTAGATTTGACCCTAAAGCCTTGTTCGATCTGTACGCTTTGGCACTTGGAGAAAAGAGATGACACATTAACACAGATGGCCGTTTCTATTCCTGAAGTTTCTAGCCATTTGATCTGAATCATCTTATAGATGTTAATTTCAATAAAATCTTAAAATATCTAATTAAAGAAATTAAACTTCATCTTTTTTTTTCCATCAAAGATCTGTTAATTTTGCTGGACAGAGAAAAATTCCAAGGGTAACAGTTAAAAAAAGATCTGTGGGAAAACCTAAAGACGTTTTAAGGTGAGGACAGGGGCATCTCGAGCATGCGCTCTCTCTCTCTCTCTCTGCACATGTGTTCATGCACATACTTGAGGATACCAAGACATGGGTATGTGTATGGGGGCATTGGAAAAAGTCATTTGGGAGTACCAGAGTTGAGGAATGTAGGCAGATGGCACCCCCCTACAGGAGCCCTGAGGTCCAACCACTAGTTTAGTGCCTTAAACATCCACCATTAGATAGAGCTAAAATCATACCAGCTGCTGGAACCAAGTCTTGTTTTTTTGTAATGAACTCAAAGTGCGCACAGAACAGTGGCTTCCCTCTGGGTGGCTGTGAATGCTGTATTAGTCACAGACTTCAATTGGGCTTCTGTTTGATTAGCCAACTGCAATCCCATTGACACCCTCTCTTGAGTGTGTCCTCTGAGCTCCATGAAAGGGAGCCCCAGATGAACTGAAAACTCATCTGGAATTTGTAATTACAATGTGCACCTACATGCTAAGTTCTCAGTGATATCAGCTCTAGGGGTATCTAGGGTGAAGGACGGGAATGGACACAGAAAGAGGAAAATGGGTGAAGTGGGTGGGCGGGCTTATGGAACCTTAGACTTGAGCTTCACTGGAGCCTCATCCATCTTGAATCTCATGTGGGTCCGAGGCTCTGCTAAAAACCTGCTGACTCGCTGGAGGGGTCTCGGGTCCAGGAGCTGAGTGAGAAAGGGTACAAAAAGGACTCGGTTCTACTGGATGCTGTCTGAGTATCCTCAGGTCACTTATTAAACTTTTACATACCTCAGTTTCTATACCTGTGAAATGGATGTAACATGTAATAGCGCCTTTAAAAAAAAAAAAAGGCTGGCCTCAGGGCTTCCTAAACAAAGGGAGGAAGCAAAGGGCTAAAGCAAAGCAATCAGTGCTGACTGCTGTTGATGGCATGCTCCAGTGTTCATACATGGCCAACAAGCCAGACCAGGACACCTACAGGTTCCAAGTGTTTAAGGAAAACTTTACCCTATTGTCAGCATGCCACCAAGCTGGCTAACCGGGCAAAGAACTCAGTGGGCATGCATGACAAAGAAGTGGGTAGCAATAAGGGGCTGGGGACATAGAGCATTTGTCTAGCATGTTTGAGGTTCTGGGTTCATGTTTGAGGTTGAGGTTCTATGGGGTCTCAGAGAGAGTCAGAGATAGCAAGGGAAGGAGAGGGAAGGAGAGAATATATCCTGGCTCAGAAGAGTTACTAAATAATTGCAAACATCAAGCAACCCCAAGGTGGGTGAAGTGTTAGATTACAGGACTTTCAGAATTGTCACATTAAAATTACAATGTCCACTTTCAACCAAAGATGACTAAGCAAGCGGATAAAGAAAACGTGGCCTATTTACCACCATTATCTGTTATTCCTGTACAATTGATTCTTATTATTTGGGTTCTATATTTGTAGACTTATCTCCTTGTAAAGATTAATGTGTAATCTCAGAATCAATACTTATGACTCACGTTGCTTCTGTGATCTTTTGTGGGGAATATAAAGTGGTGAACAATTTGAGCTGCAGACGCACAGTTGTGTATATAGCAAAGCAATATTTAGCCATCTTGTCTCAGCTCTCATGCGGTTATCAAGAGGCCATGAAGTGCAGTTAGTGACAATACTCACTGTTGGTGCTTCTTGCTTATAAAGGCCCCGGTGTGGTTTTTGAGGAAATTCATGTAGGGAAGCTCTGACAGGGTGAGATTTCAGTGGGCTGAATCCACTGTGGGCTGAGGTGGCTGTGAGTCCAATGTTTATTAAGCAGTGGTATGTATTAGATAAGGCTGCCTTCAGTAGATGTGAAACAAGTCTAGAGAGCTGATTAATTTATGGCAGTTTAGTGCCAGAGGCTTGTAGGAACACACTCTGTATTTCTCCGGAAGCCATGACTCATTATTATTTAATTCAGAGTCCACGGTGGCTTTGTAGAGCATGAGTAGCAGAAATTGGTTGTGTACATGCCTAATTTAATAGGTGAAAACATTTCTATGATACGTATAACTACAACCAGGAAACCATTTCCCTAAACCTTGAACTTGGGCAGGATTTTCTACTAGTCTTGGCCAATAAAACATGGAAGTGTTGTACAAATGCTGGAGCCTGGACTCAAGAGATCCTACAGCTTTTGTCTGTGTCCTCTTGGAATACTGTCCTGGGACTTTTGTGTAAGGAGGTGACCTGAGCCTGCTAGAGGATGGGAAGCCACCAAGGTAACCAGGTGACTGTCAATATGAACAAGTACTTTGCAGCCTTTCTGGGCCAACCAAACCACCCATCTTCCAGCCAAATGCAGCTGTGTAAGTGAGCCCAGGAAAAGCCAACTCAGCTGAGTCACAGAGCCATGCCAAATTAGAAACTGTGTTGTCAAAAGCGTAAGTTTGATGGCAGACATACCTGTTCAGTGTGGCCGGGGGTGGGGAGGTGCTTGCTTTTGCACATTAATTATGGCACATGTCACTTCCAGGGACAAGCATTTAATCATTCTTCTCCTGCTGTGGCATTCATGGAGGTGTGTGTCCATAGACAGCTATGAACGATGAGAGCGCACAAAGAAAGTTGCTCTGAAGAGCTGCCTGAACCTACAGATGATCTCATGTGAAAGTGAATTAAACCTGTATTATATCCAGTCTAGGATTTGGGGATGTTTGTTACTGTAGCATATCTAACTCATTCTGTTTGCTGTGCTTAACATTCCCCACTACAGAGAAAAAAGTGTCTAGAGACAGAAATACTGAATTTAGGCTAATGGTTCAATGCAAAGTTGTCTGTCTGGAACTCATTATGAAGACCAACTTGCCTCTTTGAATCCATTCATTCCATATGCATCTGTTGGTTTCCTTGCTGATTAACTGCCGAGAAACATGGGCTGGATCCCTGATGACAATCTGACAGTCCTTTCGAAAACAAAGAGTTGATCCTGAACCAGCCTGGTGGGTACAGCACGGAGAACACCGAACTCCAGTCAGCTGACCTCGATGTCTTTGCTAAGCTATGTCCCATTATCACAGGCAAGTTCAACTTACAGCTCAGCTGGCATGCAACAATTTTCTCAGATGTCAAGTGAAATGAGACATAAAATGCACTCTGAAATCTAAATGGCAGCTGATAAAAAAAAAAAAAAAGGAAAGTTTCCTATTGATGTTTATGGGTAACGCTGGACGTGTTTCTAGCTGAGACACACGGTGGACAAAAAGATCTTTCCTGAGAAGACAGACATGGGCTAGGCCTCTGTCAAAGGTGGGAGTGTCCTTGGCACGGAGACAGGAGATGGGTTCCTACACGAGGCGGGAGGGGCTGAGGATATTAACTTGTGCTCAGCAACTTTGGACACTTGACAATGGATGGCACCACTGGCATGTTGCTCGGGGCTAGTGGCTGCAGATGGGGCCAGTCAGCATCAAAGCCACACCCCTGGAGAGGCTGGGTAGTTTTGACTTTGCTGACAAGCTCCTCTGTTTTGTCTCAGGGGAATTGTTCATCGCCTCTTCTGCAGGGCAATAGCTCCTTCCTCTGGCTGCATTCCCAGCATCTGCAACCATGTAATTCATTTCCCCAGACTGCTTGGTCCACAGTTTCCCTGGATTCTGGTCATATTCTCCCCCTCCCCCTGCCCCCGATCCCTATCCCTCATGGAAGCTCTTTTTCTATAGTTCTAGATTTTACGAGTTAAATTTTCTGATATTGACAAATGCACTCAATTTGAGTGCAATGAAGAAAATGGACTTGGTTTAGAATGAAAAGAAGAATGGTTTGGAACTGGGTACCAAACACAGTGCACTGGATAGTTTTATATCAACCTGGACACAAGCTAGAGTCATCTGAGAGAAGGCAACTTCAGTTTAAGAAAATGTCTCCATGAGGTTGGACTGTCGGCAAGCCTGCAAGGCATTTTCTTCATGAGTGATTGATGGGGGAGGACCCAGCCCATTTTTGATGGGGCCACCCCTGGGCTGGTGGTCCTGGGCTCTATAAGAAAGCAGGCCGGACAAGCCATAAGGAGCCAGCAAGTAAGCAGCACCCCTCTATGGCCTCTGCATCAGCTCCTGCTTTCAGGTTCCTGCCCAGTGTGTGTTCCTGTCCAGACTTTCTTCCATGGTGGGCAGTGATGTGGAAGCTCAAGTCAAATAAACCCTTTCCTCCCCACGTTGCTTTGGTCAAGGTGTTTCATTAGAGCAACAGCAACCTTAACTAAGACACAGGGCTTCTTGAAAGACACATCTCTGTAGCTCAAGAGAGCCATGACTTGCTGCCTTAGGGCCTCCTCTCAGCCTCTTGTCTATCGAGACCTCCCTATAACTGAGCTCTGAGTGGTCCCTGCCGTATCTTACTCAGTCACACATGACTGGTCCCTTTCCATTAGCTCCAAATCCACCATCATGCAGCACAAGCTGGACTGAGCTTTCATCGGGGACAGGGTCACACTGCCACGCCCTGTCTCAGTTTATCTCTGCTTCTCCTCTGAAATTCTGTCATGGGCCACTGCTTCCGCCACTCCCAGCCCTCAGTTTTCAAGCACACACACAACATCCTCAAGGGAACAACCTATACCCAAAAAGATCACTGTGCCTCAGGGAATGGAGGTGTCCCCACCACAAAAAGAGCCTAGGACATGAGGTCAGTTGAAGGGAAACTTTGGGCCTTCCTACCCTGGAAGCAGGCCATAATTCACAGAGGAATTATTCCTCTGGCCAGTGAGGAAGATTGGTTTGGCCTCCACTTACCTCAAGGTAGAAAGTAGCTTCAACATTATGTGACTGAGTTTTTTTGGTGAGCTGAGTAACTGGCTTAGCCAAGAGTGCAGGCATGTAAATTCCTGTGGAAGGCAAGAACAAAGGGAATGGGATCAGGCCAAAACAAAGGGCAGGAGTGCGACAGAAAAGAACTTGGAACCAGAAGACACAGTTTCTAGTTTTGGCTGGCCTCACATTGGCCATAACATTAGCCTGGGGCCTCTTGCTGGGCTTTTCTAACTTCTTCTTATGCTGTAAAAATGGAGATGCCATTCCTACTTCACAGAGTTCACTGTGAGGTGATAGCGAGCCTGTGTGGGAGAGGGTGCCCCGGGGAGCCATGGAGGAGCTCACCTGTTTGTTTTTTCATATGAACATGGCAGAATCTAAGAGACAGTTGGACCAGTTTTCCCCAGGCAAGCCCTTCTCCTTCCGGGCACGTTGGTACGTGCATAGACTTTACTCAGCACGCTGAGGGAATGGTTCTATTGCTGTGAGCGACTGTCCTGGCAAGTCACTGTAGTTAAGACTATTCCCCCTAACATGGCGCCAAGAGCAGGCTGCTCAGGGGATAGATGATTCCAGGGAGTAGAGGATGGCGGAATTGGGCTTGAATTTAGGAGCCAGAACTGGAGGAAGCGTTCCTGGAAGCAGAGCTGGAACCAAGCTTAGCAGGGTCAAGGAAAGGAGGCAGAGTGGAAAGGACTAGCAGGTAGGCCTACAGGAAGCTCAGGGAGGAGGGGGAACAGCCTGCCTTCTTCAGTACCCTAGAGTGCAAAAGTGCTGTTGCCATGGTGATTTCACTGCCTTCTATGCTATATATAATACACTGGGACTCATGAAACAGCCACAGCTGTTCAGAGAGGTGAAGTGACCTTCCCAGGGTCACGGAATAAGTATTGAAGCATTGTAGAGACATGGGTTGTAGTCTTTTGCGAAGCGAGGACAATTAAGCCCCCTCCTCGCCTTCCCTCCAATTTCTCTAGGACTTTTCCATATTTCAGGGATAGGCTGCCAGAAGTAATGCCGATCTAGAGAAGTGCACATGTTGAGGTCTGGTGGAAGTAATTGTGTTTTTCACCCCCAACTCCTAGTTTACCATGGAACCAAGCCCAGCGGCTAGGTCTCCAGCATTGGCCACTGTCCTCATCACTTCTAGGTGACCACTGTTCCTGTGGCTTGAGGGTGTCCCCAGAGTTCACGTGTTGGCAGTTTTGTCTCCTGTGCATTGGAGGTGAAAGGTGCCTAGCAAGAGGTGATTAAATTGCAATGAATGAATGAATGAATGAATGCTCCCCAGTGCAGTCCCCTCTTCTCCCATTCTTGCCGCCTCTTATTCCTCCCGCTTTCTGTCATGGTATGATGAACTCGTCACCAGTGGCCATCTCCATGCCCTTGGATCTCTCAGTGCCCAGAAATGATAAATCACCCACTCTCAGGCAAACCAGCAGCAGAAGCAAAGCAAGACAGCTTGGGACCTGCGTATTTCCATGTGCCCTGCAGTGTGCGGGGGGAAGTGTCTCACTCTACTAGCGACAGCTTGAGAGACCAGTCCATAACAGGCAAAGCTGTGTGGGATCTGATGCCCTGCAGAGAGAGCCAAGGCCAGGAGGGGCTAACAGCTCATTCCTTTGCCTTCTTCCCCTACTCTCAGGAGCGGTGGCTCTCCCTGGCTGTCTTTCCCCTTCTCCCGGCCTTCTCTCTCCCCTGCACTGTCCTGTGACCACCCCAAGTCTGGGCAAGCCAAGTGTTCAAATACCTCCTCTTCAAGACAGGCGCTGGGACCGCATCCCCATCTCTTGCTCCTTCTGCGCAAGGAGCCATTATTTCTGTGAGCGATTTGAAGCAGAGACCTGGGTCCCCTCCCTTGGTGAGGCCAATCCACTGTATGGTACATGCCAACACCTATAGCAGGTCACCCAGAGCAGGGCTCTGACCCGGGCACTTAGCTGAACCCAGCACAAGACACGCTCGACAGCACTTAAAATTCTTGCAGTAAAATGATTTTCTACGGCTTAAGAGTCCGCCTACAATGACATGGACTTCTTTAAGATAGCAAGACAACAAAAGAAAATTCATGTTCTTCATACCTAAAAACAAGGCAGGAAATGAGCCAGGCAGAGTGGCACACACCTGCAATTTCATTGCTTGGGAGGCTAAGGTTAAAAAACAAAAACGGAAACAGAAACTCAAGTTCCAGACCTGCCTGGGCTATCTCTCAAGGTTGTCACAAAACAAAAGCCAAACATGAAGGGAGTAGCTCTATCCTGTAGTCTCAACCTGCTTTGCAAATCCCCATAAACAGTAGCAAAGTCTGAATTGCATGAGGTGAGGTAGGGTCTTTCAATTGGTCAGCGGAGCTGTTAACAGAAAGTAGGTAGGTCCCAGACTTAAAAGACGGGGATCAGCCATCATTTCCACCCTCCTCCAGGAATCTGTCACTGTTCACATTTGGTAACTTTATCAGGTAGGCCATTGGAGAGGCTGCCTCTGAGGTCAGGGCAAAACTGAAACCTGAGCATTCCCAGGGAGTGGCCCTGGCTTGTCCCCCAAATGAGAGCTGCTATGGGGAGCAGTGCCAGCTGGAGCCAGCAAGAGGGAGAGAAAAAGCAAAACCCAGGACCTGTGCCCGGCATGCCCGAGGAAGAGCTGCAAATCCTAGGGCTGCTCGCACGCTGCCTTCTTCCGGCCCCTTCCCTGTCAGCTCGAGCAGCCTCCTGAACGCTGCCCACATCCATAGCCTTCTCTTTGTCTCTGTGGGGTCCCTGATCCTGCCTGGCCTTTCCCCTGTGTCTCTCCAGAGTGCACTTTATATAATCAGACCCTCAGTTTAGATGGCGGGACTGTGATTCCCAGGGAAGGTCACTACCATGGGTGCCCGCCCAGTCACCATTTCCAATACCACTGCCTCCCAGCTAGTATCTGCCTCCATCCCAGTAGAGCCTGCTCCCTTTGTTATGTTTTTATGGTGGCTTTGAAGAGATTGGAAGGCGACAATGCTTTACCCGAAGCCTAAACAGCTCCTGGATCCGGGGGCTGGGAAGAGAGAGGGCTCAGCAGTTAAAAGCAGGTGCTGCTCTCGAAGAGGAAGGATCCTGTTGGGTTCCCAGCACCATAGAGAGCACAGCTCACAACCATCTGTGACTCCAGCCCCAGGGCATCTGATACCCACACAGAGAGACACATATATAATTAAAAACAGTAATTAAAAAATAAATCTCTAAAGAGCTCCTGGATCCTGACTTGCCTTCCAGCTTGTGGAGCTGAGTTTCCTTAGCTGCTGTCCCAGCTTGGGGCTAGGACACAGTTCAACGGGCAGTATAAACGCTGCATTAGCAAGGCCCTGTATCCTTGACATTGTAAGAAAAAAAAGTTAGAAGCACTTTTCAATTGTTTCTGGACCTTATTATAGTTACTAGTTAGGACAAGTTACCGTTTGAAAAGTCCTGTAAAAGGATACAACAAATTTGCACAATCCCCGGGAACACTGTACATGAATAATACAGTTATTCAAGGGGAAAACAGATCAGCACTTAGATGCCTAACCCATTCTCTTTGGCTTGCATTTGCCTGTCTTCAGTATTATAAATGCCGTGGACTCGCCCTTCCATAGCCTCACATTCCTAATTAAGTGAGCACCTTAGCTACAATCCTCAGACAGTGAAACAAGTGTTTCCACATGAATTAGGGATGCCAACTGGCTAATCGCTCCCCCTGAGGGCTTGTTAACAAACCTGCCGCCGCTTTTGTCATTGTTCCGACGTAATAAACACCATGTTACAACTGGAAATAAGAATTGTCTTTGGACAACCGATTCCCAAGCGTAGACCGGATATTCTACCACACAGCTTTTATCCTCTAGTCTTTGCATGATATAGGACGATAGTTAATTGGATAGAAAAATATTTCATGTTGTTTTATTTAAGTGCAACTCACCAAACGCAGATCATCTGGAAGAGGAAGCAGATCTGAACTCGTTAAAATTAGAGGATATATATATATGGTTGTATATATGTATATATACAGTAGGGCTAGGCAGATGGCTCAGTGGGCAGAGCACTTGCTGTATAAGTGTGAGGACCTGAGTTTGCACTCTCCATCTCGTTTAAAGAGCACACATATATCTGTAACCCCAGCACTCTCGTGGGGCAGTGTGAGGTGGAGACAGGAGGCTCCCAGAAGCTCGTGGACCCGCTAGCCTGATCTACACCCACGGCAAACAACCAAAGTCCCTGCCTTAAACAGAGTGGGACGTACATACTGGCACCTCAGGCTGTGCTCTGACTTCTCCACACACAAACACGAGTATACACACATAGGAGGTTTACTTTGAGACGCGCTTTGTTGAGCTGGCGTCCAGCTGGGTGGTCCTGGCAAAGTGCTTGGGGGCCTCACTTTGCTCAGCTGTCAAAGAGCCACCGTGCTAACACCTCATGCTTCGCCACCTGTTGAACAAGGGATGTGCCGGGCAGACACCTGACGAACGCTGCCTTCCCCCGAGGACCAGCAATCACTGCTTGGTTGTGACAGAATGTGAGCTTCTACCCACGGATTTCCAGGAAGAAATCCCGCTCAGCCTCCTTCAAAGAACCTGTGAGTCATGTATAATTCGGTGCAGCATTCGAATGCCAGAAGTTACCCTGATAAGGTCATTTAGAGTTTTCGCCTTGCCCAGGTTCGTCCTCTGTCTGAATCTTTTCTTTAGCAGCGTAGAAGCACATTTCCATTCAGACTAATCAGGCACATTTACCTACACTTGTTTGTTTTTTGAGACAGGGTTTCTCTGTGTAACCCTGGCTGTCCTAGAACTCTCTCTATAGACCAGGCTGGCTTGAATTCACAGAGATCCACCTGCCTCTGCCTCCCAAGTGCTGGGATTAAAGCACAGCCTGACCTACACCTCAAAGGGCAGGATCTAAGAGAATGAAACTACAGCAGCTTGAAAAAAAAGAACGATAAGCTACAGGGCTCCCAAAAAGAATGCACACGAGTGGTGGGACCACCAGCTCTCCACCTCTCCCACTCCGAGCCAGCAATCTCAGCCTTTTGGGTATTCCTTGTACCTCCGCTCTCTGCTGACATGGCCTTTTCAGTATCACAGGGGAATGTGAGCCTGGACGGTCCTTTCCACTGATGAGTCCATGGCTTCCGTGGGACACCACACTAGAATGTAGTGGCCCAGGTGACGGTCCTCGGTCCTCAGCTCACAGCCCATCTCAACACAATGGTTGTAGGAGTCAGGCTTTCGGTGCCCCTCCCTTCACAAACGGGATGAGAGCCCTCATCAAAAGGATGGAGGGAGTGAGGCTGGACTCTTTTCGCTATTCCATCCTCTCTGCTATGTGAGGATACCACATCTGTCCTCACAACCCCCACCCCCGGAGAACAACGCAACGCAGCAACGAGCTAGCATCCTGGCAATGAACAGCCTCATCAGACACCAAAGCTGCTCGTCCCTCAAACCTGGACTTTCAGGCTTCAGAGATGTATGGCTAAATTTTTGATGTTGAAAAATGCCTGCCTTTGGTATTCTGTTAGAACAGCTCAAACCCACTAAAACCGTTGTTCCGTGGAGATAGGGGGGGACACACTATAAATGTTGTCTACCCAAGGGAGAGCAGACCCGGGCAGGAAGCTATGAAGAACTGACTCCTGGAGTTCTACAAGGCAAGACTCTGGATTTGGCTTTTGAGAGTGTTGCCCCAAGGCTAGGATTCTGCCTGCTGAAGTCCAAGCAATGCGTGCAGGTGGGTCAGTGGGTTTCTTTATTCTTCTCTATGAAGATGCAGCTCCTGACTCCAAACTGAGCACTGGAGAGATGCGTTGACCAATGGAGAGCGAGTGATCTAAGAGTTTGGCATTTTCTCTACATTTAGAGGATCCAGAAGCAAGGAAGTGATCAGACATGAGCACTGCTGCAAAAGTCTCCCTGGGGAAGGTGGTCCTCAACCCAGTCTCCACGGACCAGGAGCTATCCATTTGCTACATTGTGACGTCATAGCTCTATCAATCATGTCATACATTTCCTTGATTATCTTTTCTCTTTGAGGTTTTACATGGGAAAGCTATTCTAGACAGAATTAAGTTATCTTTGCACTTTTGTGACCCTCAAACTGAAGACAAGCTCCTAGAGACAGCCACTCTTGACCTTACCTCCATCACATGTTGCTGGGAGACTTCCCAGATGGGACGCTGAAACAACACGCATACACTTCTGCTCAGCCCAGAAAGGGGATCCGTGATTACACTGAAGTACAGCCTAGGGACCTGGTGAGGTTTTCTTAGGGTTAAAGGAAGGAGCAGGATGACTCAGAAGCAACTGCACCACAGAAGAGCCCACCCCAACACCCAGCATGGTTGACAGCTCACAGAAAGCTGCCACCCTGGCACACTGAACAACTTGCAGTCACCTCAGAGTGGGCCATCAGTTTCCTCATGAGTTGTTTGCTACTCTGAAGCTCGTGTGTGTGTGTGGGGGGGGGCACTCTTAAATCTTACAAACTTCAGCTTTCCCAGCTGTGAAGGTTTTCACCTCCCAGGTTCATGAGCCTCCCTCTCCCTTGCAGAGGGAATATTCACTTTCAGGGGAAATGCTATGTAACCTGAGTGCCGGCAAAGCTCTCCAGATTTTTCTGGGTCCTTGTTTGTTTAGGGACAGGGTCTCATGTATTCCAGGCTAGCCTCAAACTCACTGTGAAGTCCCAGAGAACCCTGAACCCACCCTCCTTCCTCCACCTGCCTTGTTCATGCAGTCCTGGGGGAATGAAGCCGGCCAGGGTTTCCTCCATGCTGGGCAGGCACTCTACCAAAGGAACTGTATCCCCAGTCTCTCAAGTTTGTTTTCAATGGTTTCTAAAATTTTCTTTAAAAAAAGAGATTTTTTTTTTAAGTTTTTATTTTATGGGTATGAGTGTTTGCCTGCATGTAAGTACACCAGAAAAATGCCTGGTTGCCCCTGGAGGCCGGGAGAGAGAGTTAGACCCCCTAGGACTGGAATTACGGACAGTTCTGAAGCACCATGTGGGCCAAATCCAAATCTTCTGCAAGAGCAGGCAGTGCCCTTCCCCACTCACTGGTCATCTTTCCAGCCGAAGTCTCTAAGATGTTTTTAGCACTTCTCCACCACGGTCAAGGACTATGGACGGTTTAGAACTTTCCAAAGCAAAACACTGTCCAGGAAACAAGTTGCTTTGGATTTTTCTACACAATACAGGCTCTTCACTTCCTCTTCCAAACTTGGCCCAGAATAGTCCCCTTGCTCATCTGCCATTGTTATGACAAACTAGAGTGGATATGTTTGAGTTTTCTGTCTCCGTCTCCAAAATACCAACCTGAGATTCTCTCACGGTAATTTAGGAAATAAATCCCCAGGCCCTGTGTAGCTGCTCCTAGCTGCTTGTCTATCCTGCCTTCTAGGCCACAAGACAGTCCCTCACTGTGTATGCTCATTGCTGTGCAGTTTATACTTTGGTAAAGGGTACGAATGATAAGTAGCTTACACAGCTTCAGAAAGAAAGCAGACAGCGTGGGGGACACAGCGGCTCTTGGGTGTCCTGGCTTTCCCCCCCCCCCCTCAGTGCTGGGATTAAACTGGGGGTTTGGCTCATGTCAAACATACGCTCTGTCACTGAGCTACACGCCCAGCCCTGCCCTGGCGTTTCAACTTTGAAGGTTCTGATGGACTGGGGAGGGTGTGGAGCTTGAGTCACCACAGTTAGACAGGCGCTCCCAGGCCTCCTCTTCCACTGTTTACATACGTTTACGTGTTTGATGTTCCAGACACGCAGGTGAATGACACCACACTGAGCAGGACTCCGAGGCCTGGAGCCAGCCTGGTAACCTTTGTCTGTAGTTTGGCTCTCGGTTGCTATGATAAAACACTGACCTAAGCTAACTTGTGAAGCAAAGTGCTTATTTGGCTTTTACATGTCCCTGTCACAGTCCATCTTGAAGGGAGGTCAGAGGAGAGCCTGGAGGCGGGAGCTGAAGGGAAGGCAGGGAAGAATGCTGCCTGTTGCCTTGCCCCCCCCCCCCCCCCCGTGGCTTTCACAGCCTGCTTTATTACATAACCCAGGACCACCTGCTCAGGGCTGACACCACCTCCAGTGGGGCTGCGCTGTCCCGTGTCAATCATTAATCAGGAAAATGCCCCCATAGAGCAATCTGACAAAGGCACTTTCTCGGTTGAGCTCCCTCTCCAGAGGACCCTAGCCTGTGTGGAGATGACAGGGAAAAGCCTCCTTTGGCCTGGCCTTCATCTGCTCTGCAAAGGCTCTGGGACCTGGGCCTGAGGCTGGCACCTAGTGGTTCAAGGTCAGTGCAGGGAGGTGTGGTCCTGCAGTGGGGCATGAGGAGGCTCAGCATGGGAAGGAGCCACAGAGCACATTCTCTGAAGTTTCTGAAGCCTCGGCCATCTGAGCACCCTTAAACCAGAGAGGGCCACGCATTCTCTCTGTCCTGGAGCCCCATTAAAAACTGGAGAACCATCACGGAATTTAAACTTCAGGACAGTTTTGGAGGATGGTTGAACTGTACCTCACCCCTGCAAGCAGAGGGTTCTAGATGCTATGAGAGCTCAGTCATGACCCTCTCTCTCCTAGTTGTGCTAGAGAACACGGAGCATCTCAGAGCTGCACAAACATCCGTCTCCCTGGTGCTATGAATAAGAGTTTTTGTTTAGATCTGACTCTGTGCGGCTGGGCAACCTGTTTCCAGGGAGGTGAAATCAGTGGAGCCAGGTCTCCTGTTGGTTGGGAGGGTGAAGAGACCAGTTTGCCTCTCTCACTTCTTCCCCAGAGCGTGAAAACAACAGGCCTGTCTGGCCTAGTTACTACACTGCGTCTCTCAAGTGTTTGCTGTCCACACTGTTAACGCCTTCCAACGATTCCCTTCTGTGCTGTGCATCTAGTCCCCAAGGTGTGGGAGGACAGTCACCGGCAAGGGAGGTGCTCACGGTGACTCATTCCCCCAAAGATCACTCCTTGTGCTCTCAGGGCCGAGATACAGCTGTGCTTTCAACGTGTAAAAATAAACCCCCCAAGACAGGCAGTCTAATTCCTCAGCCAACCTTCCATTTCTGGAAGGAAGCTCAGTCTTCGAGGGAAAGGGACTCCAGATAAGTGCGTGTTAACTTTTGCCGGTAGATAAAGACATTTAGTCATTTTTTAATTAAAAAAAAAAAATCAAGTCTTGGGGCTTAGTGTAGCTTTCCTGGCATGTAGAAGGCCCTAGCTTCCATCACTAACACCCAAGGGGAATGGGAGAAGCTCTTCTAATTCCACAAAGGGTGTGAGGATTAAAGACAGTGATTGACAGCCCCAAGATCTAGGATTTCTGAGGCTCAGGGAACTGGGGGAGACTCCAGCTCAGAGCAAAACTGAGCTTAAGAAAAGGAATCCAAGTCCCAGGGTGCAGGTTCTCTGCAAATGGGAGGAAGGGGGAAATTTCCTTACGGCAAGATTTATCCAGTGTGGGAGGTTTCAGTGCTGATAAAGACACTGCTCCCTGACAGGATCTCTCACAACCTTCCAGAGAGGCCAAGCAGGGGCGAGGTGGGAGAATAAGGTGTGGGGTGGGGTGGGGGTTGTGGGGAGAGGACTGGAGGGCTCAGGCAGGAGACAGAAATGCTGTAATCTGATCCTGAGGCTTCAGAACCCCCTGAGGGTAAGCCCTGGAAAGCCTACAGACCCGTGCTTCAAGACAAACTCCAAAGGCAGCTGCAGGCCATCAGGTGTATTACCCATCATCTAGGTCCTGTGTCCCCTACAGGCCCCACCTCAACTGCACGAGCACCAAAGCAAACCTTAACTTGTGCTTAAGCCACAAGTACAGGAGGGTGCTAGAAAATTTGACCCACTGGAGGGGACGCCCAGGGAGAGGAAAGACACAGATCCACCCGTGGCATCTTGTCCCACCACCCTCCCGAACCCGTTTCTGGTCCATCTGAGGCAAGCCCCATGGCCTCGGTGCCTGCCCTGTGAGACGAGGAGGAAAGCTGCTTCAAAGAAAAGGCAGGTCTTCACCTGAAACCCTAAACGCCTGCTCTGGTGCTCATCTTACCCACTGGCACAATCAGGTCAGCATCTGGGGACATCAGCATCCTCGTCATCTGGGGACGAGGGTGGGAGTGGGAGACGCGGGAGGTGGGGGTGGGGTGCGGGCTGGGCTGGGCTGCGCCTCCCGGTGGCAGAAACAGGAACTGCACGCGTGCCCTGATCCCTGGGCACACGGCAGAGCACACCTTTAGAACAGTCGCTCAGAAGCAGCTTCCTTCTAGGGCTGCTCGCATTCCTCTGGTTCTTATGCCACGAATAGACTAAATTTATTTCTGAAACGCCTTCCCCTTCCCTCCAGGGAAAGGAAAACAGCCGCGGCAGTAATGCCAACAGTGCTGGTGCAGATGGTGACAGCTAACCACGTCAATAGAATTCAAATTCCGTCCTACCGCACAGGCCCTAGGTCAGTGCTGGCAGCCCAGGGCAGAAGTGACCGTCTTCAGCACTATTACTATATGGGAGCTGGCTGCCCTGGGTTAAACATTACATAGAGGCCGCGGTTAGTTCCCCGGCGGTCTTTGCCCTTTAATCCTGGATGCCCATTGAGCTGAAGCGCTCCACCCACGGCTGCCTGGGGCCAGGATGGCCATGCCGAGCGCTCCTGGCCTTTCTCTTCCCGCCTTCCAGAAGAGAAGGGTTACTCTACGTTGCTAACTTTGCCTACCTATGGGAGCAGAGAAAGGAAGGGAGTTCTCTCTTTGGAGGGTGCTGCCAGCTGGCACCAGAACACCTGAAGCCACCCACAGGTGCATCCCGCAACACCCCAATGTGCTGCAGCGCCACCTGGCTGCCAGAGCGGTGCTCGGCGAGGAGCGCGGGCCTGTATCTCCACCTTGCCTGGCAGCCCGAGGCTGTCCATCCTGTCCTACAGTGAGAGGGAGCCTGGGGTAGGTGGTCCCCTTTCCACTACTGCCGGCACCTAAATGTCTGAGACAGTGTCTACGCAGGAAAGAAACGTTCTGCTGACGATCCTCTCTGTTTCAGGGGATCGGGCCTTCAGGGGTGGCGCTGTGTTCGGGGGGCCAACACAAAGCTGCATGACATCTCATGGCAAAAGCTTCCCCCTTCCTGACACTGTAAGGCCAAAAGAAAGATGAGCAGGTAGGCTAGGACCCAGAGTCTTCTTCAGGGACACCCCTAGTGACACACACACATTATGAAAGCCGTTGGGTCAGATGGTGTATACGTCTGAAGAATGAAGATTGCTGATGGGTTTGGGTGTGGCATTACGAGGGAAAGAAGATCCAAGCACTCATTGGACGATTGTCCTGAACATTTTGAGTAAGAGAAACACAAGCTGACATCCACTACCAGGCAGACAAAATTTAAAACCATTTGCATATTTTTAAACTTCACAACACACCTGTGAGCTAAGTATTATTGTTCCCAATCTACGGGAGAAGAAACTGGTGTGCAGAAAGTTTGCATGGAGGTACACAGCTAGCAGATGGAATTGGAGATTAGCTGCTATGTCAGGCTCACTCTTTAAAAAGTTTTAAAGCTACTTTATTTATTTATTTATTTATTTATTTATTCATTCATTCACTTATGTGTGAGGGCATGTATAGGTCAGAGTTGATCTTCTCCTTCCACCATGGGGGTCCTGACGTTCAAACCTAAGTTTTGGGCTATGCAGCAATCACCTTTACCCACTGACCATCTCACCCACCCCATCCTCCCTCTTGATAAAAGAGAAATGTTATTACCCGAGGCAGAACTGGCAGGATGGAAAATGAGTGGGTTTTGCTGCCAGGGGAGAGGAATGAGGACTTCCAGTTTGAGTGTGTTCTGAGAAGCTACGCAAATAGCCACATGGAGAGAGTCCCTTTGGTGGGGATGTGTGGCTGGAGATGAGGACTGAGGGCTGCAGTGAGGGGTGCCAGGCCTAGGGTGGACACTGGTACAGAGGCGGATGGTTAGACGTTCTGCCAGGGAACTGGGATAGAGATTGCTTAGGAAATGTTTTCCTCAGAGAAGCCCAGGAAGGTGCTGCCTTTGTTCCAGAAACGTCTCATGGGTACTTGTGCCACTGTGCATATAACTCCAGAGTATTCATGAGCTCCTGCAACCCCCATTCCTGCAGTCACCATTTTCTGTATCCCATTGCGGGAAGCCTCCTTCACCTGCCACATAACACCACATTTCTAGACCTTTGAGGCAGTGTCTCCACAAGGAAAAGGAACCGTGCCCCTCTGGAGGGGTAAGACAGCAGCCACGTATGTGCAGAACACAGCCTGTCAGACTCCCATCTCGAAAGTGTCACATTTCCCGAAAGTGTCACATTTGTAGCTTTGTGGTTGCTTCTGCCCCATGAGAAGCAGGAAGATGAACGCAGAGCCCTGCACCTCTATTCTCATCTGTGAGGTGATGCCATCACTCTGGATGTCTCCACTCAGGTGTGGAGAGCAGCACATCCTGTCTCCATCACCCACGCTGCTTCCCCGGCACTCCCAGACACTTTTCTTGTGGCTGTGTGGCTTCCAGCTAGCTGCCTTTCTGTTTGGGAGACCTGGGAACTGAACCTGGGACCTCTGTAAGAGCAGTGCTCACTCTTAACCACTGAGCCATCTCTCTCTAGCCCCTCTGTTTGGGAGAACCCTTGCAAGGGAGCCCTGAAGGTCAGCCCCGCCCCCCTTCTCCTCTTCCTTGCACAATTGCAGACTTTCTATCCTGTAGACTCCAGGTTTGGAGATGTGACCAGGAGGGTATGGGGACAGACTTGTTTCCAGCGAGAGCAGTGAGCCTGTGGCAGCATTCTGTATCCCCTCTTAATTAGCGCATCTCTGTGGCTAACCTTACCTGCCTCTGCTGTTGCCAGCCTGTCCTGGGGCCTAGCTACTCCCCAGTGAGGTCCCTAAACTCCCGAGCCCGTGTATTAGAATGTTCCTTCCCTGCTAAGTCAGCCTTTTAGCCTTAGATCCCACAGCAGGGCTGAGCTGAGCTCTCCAAACAGTCAAATTCACGCCTCTATGTCAGAACAATGTTTGGAGTTTTCCTCTGTCTCCCCATGAATCACTGTGGCCTCTGCAAAGAGAAAGACTTCTTTCTCACAAAGTCTTGGAGCCTCTTGGCAGTGGGCTGTGCAGAGGGCATGTCTAATTACAAAGGTTAGAGCAACAGCCATCGTGTCCCAGAGACAAGCCTGTGATTTCTCTGGCTCTAAATGCAGCTTTACAAGTCTGGATTCATACTCATGTCATCACTGGAATTCCTCCTAACTGCACAACAAGACCCACAGAGACAGATTCACAAAGGAGACAGTCTCAGAGCCAGAGGCCACTGTGGAGGCTCTGAGCTGCTCCTGGATGGTGCCTGAAATGCTTGCTGGTGGAAGAGACTTGTGGGGCCCAATAGAGAGACACCTTAGCATTTCATAGTTGGGGTACCAGGGGCCTCTGCTCTGCCATGGGACACAGGAAGGAAGACAGGCAGACAGACAGGAGCTCACAAGCAAGCTGCAGAGGGAGGTGCAGCTTGTCCCTTTGCTTCCTGCACTCACACGTCAAAGCTGGGACGTGAGGCTGGGGCAGTGCCCAGTCACAGGCGCAGACGAACCACTGGTGCACGCTACTTACCATCCTACAGTTAAATAGTTTGTACGACTCAATAAATGGTTGCTGCCCTGAGCCTCAGGCTCCAACCAGCTACACACACACACACACACACACACACACACACACACACACACACACA
>NW_026596057.1:12834402-12892130 GCF_907164565.1 Psammomys obesus | reverse complement strand
ACACACACACACACACACACACACACACACACACACACACACACACACCCCTCAAGGTTTTAAATAAGTTTACAGTGTTGGGCGGGCGGCCCTCCCAGCTCTCCTTGGCTGCACGAGGCTGTAGGCTGGACATGCTTGTAGCCTTTCGTTGATTAGTGTCTACGTGGTAGTGAGCCCTGCCTTGCCCCTACCCAGCAGCAATGATGCCAGGCCACACCTTATGGGGAGGCAGATCCAAGGGGACCCCAGTGCCGGGGAGCCACCAGCATCACCGAGCTGGTGGGCGGGCGGCAGGTCAGCCTACGGGGTTGAGGCAGCGATGGGGTGGTACTGAAGCGGAATGAGGGCCCGGTGGGAGGCGTGCTTAGGCACAGAGCCCACAGGTAGGGCCGACCAGCAGTGTCTTAGCGCTGGCAAATGACAGGCTTCTGCTGGCCAGGCGCGGAGACACCTGCAGGAGAGACTTTGCGCCTGAGCAAATAACCAAGTGAACCCATTTCCCATAACATGCCACGGCTAATATGCGCAGCCTTTCAGCCCAGCCCCCAAGGCTGGACATCACTCCTGACAGTCAGCTTCATCTCTCCGTCCCATCCCTCACCGGCTGAAAGTCCTACCGCGACGCCGCATTCTGTGCCAGACTCTGATCCTGCAGAGGGGATTCCTTGCATGGGTTGGACTCTGTGCTGCCGGGTCAGTGCTGGGTGGCACTCGATCACAGCCCAGTGGGCGTCAGTTGGGGTTGGCTCCAGCCCAGCGCGCAGCAGCAAGTCATATTCCTTGCAGAGCCACAACCTTCCCCTCCCTGGCTTTACTCACACCAGCTGTTTACCCCATACTTGCTATGTGCTCGCCAGAACCTGCAACCAAAGGTGCCCACAGCTCAGCCCGGAGAAGCCAGAATTTTGGCCCCGCTGGGATCTCAGCCACACCCCAGAGAGAAATGCCTCAGACTGGATGCGAGTGTCTCCCAGGGTGTGACTCATGGCAAGCAGGACAAAGGTGGCGCTCAGGGTCTCCGGCAGCTCTATTCTCCACTTACCCAGGAGGGGTTTCAGCAGAACTCAGGCTGCTCAGTTACCGGCTGTGTTTAAACCCCTCCGGCCTCCCTCCGTTTACACCTGTTTTCCTCCGGCCGCGCCCTCGAGTCAGCTGGAGAGCATTTAGAACTACTGCTGCCCCGGGTCCCCAGAGGAGAGCTTGATTCAATTGCTGTGGCATGGGCCTTTGTGTTCACGGCTCCCAGAATTCCCCCGGAGGGTTCTAGCGAGCAGGCAAAGCAGAGGACACATCGCTGACCCCTGAGTGTGCCGTGGCGATGATAACAGTTGTTGGCTCGACATTCACATTTGACCTAGTCACCAATGCACCTGCAGCTGGCTCGTGCCTCCCACTGGTGGCCTCAGCTGTGCGTCTTTCTGATCCACAACCTTTCATAGGTTGTTTTTTTGTTTTTTTTTCTCTTAACTCTTCTGAGATCTTAGTAGCTTTTAAGTTTTAATTTTGTGAGTTGAGAGTCGGCGCATGAAACACCTATGAAAGCAAACTAATGCATTCCAAAAACATGGGTGTGGAAAAACAGATTGAAAAAAGGAAAAATTGTTTCTTTTGAAAGATTATTTTCATTTCTTAACTATGTGTGTGGCCGGGCACAGATTTGTGTGCAGTGCCCTCCGGGACAAGAAAAGGCTGTCTAAGCCCCACTGGGGCTGGAGTTACCGGCAGTTGGGAACCACTTGGTATGGCTGCTGGGAACTGAACTCAAGTCTTCTGTCAGGGCAATTCAAGCTCTCAACCACTGAGCAGTGTTGTGGAAATGAACGTGTTTTCATTTGTCTCAGGTGGTCCACAGCAGCAGACCATTTGCTTCGTGTGGCCTCTGAGAGGAACTCTTTGCCAGCTGCAGAGAGTTTGAATCTGAGGACTCTGGAGGGAGAATAAATGCCAGAGTCCAGAGAGTGGAGAAAAGAGAAACAAGCTGGAGATCTGCTGAAACCAGGACTGGATTGGCTCCAAGGAACCACATGACTCTAAGCAGCAGGAAGCAGCTAAGAAACAACTGTGCCCCCTCTCCCACTAACCCTTTCTCTCTCCTACCTGGTATTGGGGTGTTGGAGGAGATTGGGGTGGAGTAGGGAGAAAAAGATATATGAAAGGCAAATAAAAGAGTTTTTTAAAAGTACGACAGCAGAGCCATTTTATAGTTCTTTCACAATTAAAGGATCCTTAAATATTTTTTGTTTTATCTTTGTTTCCCTTAAGTCAATAGTTCATAATGTATCACACACTATTTTATACATATGATCTTTGTTTTCCCTTCATTTGCTTTGAACTTTTGAGCACCCACGAAGGTAACCAGCTTAGTATCCTAAGCCAGTGTATCTGAACCCACTCCCAGCCCCAGCCCATCCGTTTAGCCTATTCAAGTATTTTGAAGCACACCTTAGGTTTCATATTTTTTTCATCCGTAAATGTGTTAGTAAACCACTCAGAACGAACATGCTTTGCGTTGTGACCACAATTCCCTACACAGACCTTTCCTGGGTTCACTCTCCCTAATTGCCTCAACACCACCCACATGCATACTGTTAGAGTTTGGATCCGAGACTCTGGGCACAGCAGCTCAGATGCTGACACTGGCAGCGGCCGTTTTAGCTTGTATTCATTCGTCTCCAGGTTATCCTCCCAGCCTGGCTTTTCTTTCCAGTCTACTAGAGGAAGCACCGGGGTGTGTCTCCTGCACGCTGTGCTGGTGATCTTACCGTGGTGTCGTTTACATGCCCGCTGTCCCCACTTTTCTATAGACTGCCACTAGGTCTGCGAGTCCTCCGAAGCGAGTGTTGACCATAGTGTGGGATGGTCCCCAAGCGGGAGGTCCACGGTGGGTGACTGTCTCTTTCTGTGAAGTTAGACGGTGGCAACCTGAATGCTTTTTCTGAAGGACCCAAGGATTCACGAAACATTTCAAAATGTTTGCTAAGTCCCCCCAAACTGCCGCCGAGATGAGGTCAAGGTTTACCCACCCATCACGGTAGCCCCAGTGTCTATCGATGCAGAAGCTCCCCCTGAGTGAAGTAGCTTCCTCAGCATCTTCCAAGGGCCGTTTCTGGAGCAGCAGGGAATATGACAGCAGCAAGGCCCGTGGCGGGAGGAAGGGGCTGCCTGACCCTCCTTCTTAAGCTTGCCACTGAGGTGAGGCACCCAGTCCAGGATGAGCCGCCAGTCTGTGGCCCACACCAGCCCCACAGCACCCACAGTGCCCCACATGCTGGCCGTGTGGATCTAATTCCTGGCCAGTTCCCAGTAGCTTGGGCCTAGAACCCTGCTCAGCATCACCCTGTTCCGCTGCCCTGGAACACTGCCAAGTCTTTTTTTTTTTTTTAAGGCTTATTTATTTACACATATGAGTGTTGTATTTGCATGTATGCCTGTATGGCAGAAGAGGGCACCAGATCCCATTATAGATGGTCGTGAGCTACCCTGTGGTTGCTGGGAATTGAGCTCAGAACCTCTGGAAGAGCAGCCAGTGCTCGCTCTTAACTGCTGAGCCATCTCTCCAGCCCCTCATGAGTATTTTAGTTAGGGTTTCTATTGCTGTGATGAAACACCATGACCAAAAAGCAAGCTGGGGAGAGAAGAGTTTATTCAGTTTATGCTTCCACATCACAGTTCATCATCAAAGGAAGTCAGGACAGAAACAAGGCAAGAGCCTGGAGGTGGAGCTGATGCAGAGGGCATGGAGGGGTGCTGCTTACTGGCTTGCTCCCCTGGCTTGCTCAGCCTGCTTTGTTATAGAACCACCAGGACCACCAGCCCAGGGATCTACCACCCACAATGCACAGGGCTCTCCGCCTTCAATTAGTAATTAAGAAAATGTCCTATAGCTGCATCTTACGGAGGCATTTTCTCAACTGGCGTTCCCTCTTTCAGACAACTCCAGCTTGTGTCAAGTTGTCCTAAAACTATCCAGCACACTAAGCATTAAAAAAAAAACTCTTTGGTGTATTATAACATTTTACATGAAGAAGAAATGAGACTCAAATGTCACTCTTTAATATTTAACATCTGGCATAATTGTTCAATTTACCTTCCTTTATTTGTTTCCAGAAGAATGAATTTATTTTCTAACATCCTTCCATGGTGAAAGATTAGTTTTGTTGTGTTTGGGGGAACTAGTAGGAATGAATAGATTTTTGGTGGAGAGGGGGGTTGAGACTGGGTTTCTTTGTGTAGCCTTGGCTGTCCTGAACTGGCTTTGTAGACCAGGCTTGCCTCGAAGTCACAGAGATCTGCCTGCCTCTGCCTCCCTGAGTGCTGGGATTATAGGTGTGTGCTACTGTGCAGCTGAATGTATGGATTTTTAGCATACTTTATAGGGTTTTTTTTTTGTTTTGATTTTTTAACAAAATTTGACTTTATTAAGGGAGAGAAAGAGAGAGAGAACACTTTATGAGGGTGGAGAGATGGCTCAGCAGTAAAGATCTTGGGCTGCTTTCCCAAAGGATCTAAGCATGATTCCCAGCACTCTTGTTAGGCAACTCACAACTGCCTCTAACTTTAGCTCCAGGAGATCTGATGCCCTCTTCTGGCCTCCGAAGACACTGCACTTCTGTGCATGTGCACATGAGGGGGGGGGCAGGAGAGAGAGAGAATTTTTAAGCATGGAGGAGGAAAGAGAGAGAGAAAGGGAGAGAGATTAAGACTGACTTTTAGGAAAAAGATAGTTGTATGAAGCCAAAAAGGGTGGGTGTGGGGTTCTCAATGGACACAGGTCCCAGATGAGTTTCAGTTCATAACTTTATCAAGCGCTGTCGGCCCTGTTTTGATTAGGGTGTTTCTTGTAATTGACTCTGTCTCAAAGAATGCAAAACCAATCATATAGTCTGTACAAGCCTCATCTTATACATTTCCCATACAGCTCTAGTCACGTGTTGTTCTGGAGCTGGCATATGGAGACCCTGCCAGGCAGTGTGTGGGGGGTCCCTTACTTTTTAATGTAACCCAAATGCCCTCCTATGTCAGCCCCTCTCCTGCTGTTAAAGTCAGAGTAGGGCTGGCTTTAGTTCCGAGACCACCAAGGGTGCTCACAGCCCTGGCGTGTGTGAACGTGGAGTCAGCGGCGGTTTGAACACACGAGGTAGATGTGGAGAGTCGTGGGTGCTTCAGCAGCTGCAGGTAGGTAGGCTCCAGCACGCTGTTTCACTACCTTAAGGTGGACCTGGCTCACCCAGGAATCTCATTCTAGTGCAGACCTGGCTCACAAGCCTGGGCATTGAGACGCTGCCCACCCTAACAAGGTCTGTAGGCGCTCGGGCTCTGCACACTCATGAAGCATGTGTTGACATCAAATTGCTAAGTTCATCGTGGTGGTGATGGAGGGCCTCCTGGAGGAGGTGGTACTTCAGCTGGGACATGCTTTTGTTTTGTGGTGTTATTTTGTGAAAAGAACTCATAGCCACAGAGCTGCGGACGGAGCCTTCACTTAAACTTAAAACAAGTTAAGAGTTAATACACACAGAAAAAAGGGCATTGATGAATTTTCTGAAACATAATCCACACACTAAATTATACAATAGGTGTTCAGCATATTCACAGTTAGATAATATCACCACCAGCAAATCCCAGAACATTTCTTCATGTGTACCCTAAGAAATTCCATATCAATTACCAGCCATTCCAGCTCCTCCACGGCAGACTTCAGTGGTCACCTTCTATCACTGTAGAGTTTTGAAGATTATATTCTCTTCTCTCTCTCTGAAACGGGGTTTTTTGTGTAGCCTTGGCTGTTCTGAAACTCGCTCTGTAGACCAGGCTGGCCTCGAACTCCTGTCTGCCTGCATCTGCCTCATAAGTGCTGGCATTAAAGGAGCACACTACTTGTTTATTTTTTCAGTCGGAGTATCTTCAAAGTTCATGGACATTGCAGCATCTTCTAGCATTTTCTTTTCATGGTTGAATACCATTTCCTTCCGTTTTGCTGTCCTCTTACAGCCGGCACATTCCAGTTGTCTCCATCTTTTGTGAGGGCCCTGTTGATCCCTTTGTCTTACCAAGACCTGGTGAGGGAACAGGTTCCCTACTCCCTATGTGGCCAGCACAGCTGTGCGAAGAAGAAGTGGCAAGCAGGTGGGCTTTGAAGTCGGGACCCTCCGGGAGACAGAGGTCAGGGAGTGATGTGCCTAGCAGCGAGCACGTCCTGGTGAGAACTCAGCGCAGAGTGTCACAGGTGAACCCTGCTTGTGTGGCTGAGAGGGATGATCCTGACTTTGTTGTGGTCCTGTCTCAATTGTCCTCCCGGGCCCCAGTGGTCTCCGGGTTCCTCCCACCTGCAGTCTGTCTAGGAAAGTCCCAGCCCCCACCTCGGTCTACCCCTCAGCACTGAGGTGGGACTTTCCCAGCAGGACTCCTGACACCAGGAGAATGCTGTGTGGGCAGTCAGACTGCACAGCTATCTGCAACACAAAATGCTGGGCCAGGGGCAGGGGGCTTGCAGCTGTCACAGTGAGGCCACCTCTCTCAGCTCAGCATTTCTCCAGCGTTGGGCCTGATGACTCCTCCTTTTCCTTGGGGTGACCTCTCCCTGGTCTATCCAAGCGAGAGCACACAATCACATAGAATCGGCTGACACTTTTCAAACCTGCTTAAAGAGTTGGCCCCGATCTGTAAGTGCTGGACTGGCCAGTGATCTCCCCACAAGGTCCTTGAATCTAAGACAGGGGTTTTCAATCTGTGGGTTAGGACCCACAGATCATTGGTCAAACAACCCTTTCATGGGGGGGGGGGGGGTCACCAGAAAGCACAGATATTTACATTACAATTCCTAACAGCAGCAAAGTTAGAGTTAAGAAGTAGCAAGGAAAATAATTTGGGGGGGGGGCTTTTGTTTGCTTGTTGTTTTGTTTTGCTTTCCAGATAGGGCTTCTCTGCGTAGCCTTGGCTGTCACTGTGCCCGGTTAAGGAAAATAATTTTATGGTTGGGAGTCACAAAATCAGTAGCCGTATTAAAGGGTCACAGCCTTAGGGGGGTTGAGAACCACTGATCATGAGCCAAAAAGAATCCCTGGGGTGCTGGCAGGAAAGCTGAGAGCATGGCTTCTATGCCATCAGGCAGGCCACACATGCTGGGGTTGGGGCCCCTGCAGAGGTTAGGGTCTGGTAGGGGAGATGGGAGGGCGCCAAAACTCCACTTCCTGTGGTCCAGCATTTTAAGTATGGATCGAAATGCAATTTCTCTTCCTGTCCTGTGTATCCTCTCTCTCTTCCTTTTCTCTCCATACTTTCTCTTCTCCCTGTTTCCCTATGGCTTTTATTTCATTCTAGAGCTACACATACACTTTTCTTTTCTCCGCATTTAATTATTTAAAAGGCTTCAAGAGGCCGGCCTTAGCACCTAACCACGGTAGCGCCATTTTCTGAGAACATGCTATCTAGCCCCGCGCCTGCCTTATACAGGCCAATGCGGGTGAAGCAGATGAAGGGTTTTTGGGTGAAAAATTCCTGCATTGTTCCACGTACTGGGCTGTGCGGTACTAATGTCTCTGAGAATGAGCACTAGCTTCCTGTAGGCGTGAATCTGTGTCATCAGGGGTCCTGGGAACCCAAAGTTCCAAAGGTGAAGCCGAGATGGGGGCCAGGGTCTAGACTTGCAGTTTTGTCCAGTCCCTGTTGCGTCCTGGCAGTTTTCGCTTCTGGGGAGTTCAGTGGGCAGAGACCGGTGGGACCCTGGCGCCCTCTGCTGGTGTGTGGTCATGATTGATTTTTTTTTTTTTTTTTCCTCTCTTCGCTTCCTGCCTGGTTTTTTAATGGGTTTAGCAAAAATTTCTGGTTTCACTAAGTCTTCCTCTGTGAATGTCAAGTCTGAAGGTGGTTTCTGTTAATAAAACCGAGTGTCAGAGGGAGTGTCTAGGTGCCAATAACCAAAATGAAAGTAGAGTCGACAGCTATCTTGGTCTGGGAACCAAAAAAAGTGTCAGATAGCAAGGACTTCTACTCTAGGCTCAGAGCTGTCCCTCTGATGTTCTATGTTCGCCAAGGAGAAAGAACCCTACCCGCCAAGAGATGGTTCCTGCACAGAGGCAGGGCTGTGCTTCCGTGACTAATGCCACATTCCAGTTCTCCCCAGGGGCCTGCTGAAAGCCAAAGGATTCTCTGTCTGTGCTTGACCCTTCCCAGGAGCCGGTATCGGATTGCTCCAGGATAGAGGACACCAAGTACAGTCGCTCAGCAGGAGGCTCCATCCACACTGCAGACTCCCGCTTTGGAACCACCAGGCCAGGCTTGCTAGAGTGCAGGGCCTGGCAGGTTCCCACTCAGTAGGTCTGAGACAGAGTCAGCCATGTGCCTTGCTGGCAAGTGCTCAGACAGAGCTGTTGCTATCAGTCCTGGTCTTCTCAATGAGAAGCAAGTGTGAAGAGGAGATCGGAAGCCAGAACATGCCCAGTTCAAATCGCAGCTCAGCCCCCTGCACCATGACCTTAGAAGAAATTACTTTAATCTCTCTCTCGGCTTGCTTTGTTCTGTGTAAGATGGTACAGTCCTTTGGATGACTTCACAGAGTAAGTCTGTAGGGTTTTAAAAAAACAATAGTATTGCCACTTGTTACGGGGTG
The DNA here is from genome assembly GCF_907164565.1 of Psammomys obesus. Classification (NCBI taxonomy): domain Eukaryota; kingdom Metazoa; phylum Chordata; class Mammalia; order Rodentia; family Muridae; genus Psammomys; species Psammomys obesus. The sequence goes on along the minus strand of NW_026596057.1, from coordinate 12,883,522 downwards.
CCCCCTCCTGTCTGTTTGCCACACTGCTGAATGCACTGTCCTATTCCTCCACCTCCAGCCCCCACCCAGCCACCTGTCACTGTCACCCAAGAAGAGAGGTGACAGGAACAACTTTGCTTTCAAGGACCTTGCCTTCTCGAGAAGACAGACCCGAAACACGAAGGACATTGTCCGAATTGACGTCGGGTGAGGGAGCTGTGCGGGCAGCGGAGAAACGGGAAGGGCCTTGCAGCAAGAGAGTACATGGTGCATTTGAAGAAAGAGTCCACTGTGGCTCGAGCTGAAGGGGGCAGGAAACTAAAGCCGGGCTGGGAGTGGTGAAGACGAGGACAGATGAGCCCAGACTCAGGAAGCAGAGGCAGGTGGAGCTCTGAGTTTGAGGCCAGTGTCAGTTCCAGGACAGCCAGGGCTTCACAGAGAAACCCTGTATCAGTAAACCACCACCACCAAAAACAAAATAAAACAAAACAAAAAACCCCCAAACCAAACTAAACCAAAACACCCCTGGGAAGTTCTGAGCTTAAGAGTGGCCCCATCTAACAAGATGGGGAAGGGCAACTCCAGCTGGTTGTGATTAGATGTCAGAGACCCACCCCACCCCCACCCCAGGGAGAAAGGAAAAGTGCTGGGAAGATGCCGTTGTGAACAGCATCCTCCGTGGCTCCAAACACTAAGCTGATCTGCTTCCTGTCACCCCTTGCACCTATGCAAAGGAGTCAGTTTTCGCCCTTCTTCTAGATGGAGGTGGACAGACCACCCTCCTCAGGCCACTTCCGGTTAATAAAAGGGTCTGAGGTACTTTCCCTCAGAAAATACTTTAGAAGCTTTCCACAGATATGGTTTCCATTATTAAGAGCCTCCTCCTGGCCATATTTCTCTTCCTTCAAAAACAGCAAGACCACTATGTTTCCTAATGCCATTACTGTGTTTGCTATTAAAGCAGTAGATATTACGATCGTGAGCAGCAGAAAAGTTCATGATTTGATGTCTAGGGGAAAGTGCTGCTGAGGTTTTTATGGATGCTGGTGTGTTTTTTCATCTCACGCCTCTGTGCTCATGCTAACATGGAATTGACTCCACGGGGCCATATTTTTAATATATACTTTTTATCTTATGTATTTGAGTGTTTTGTCTGTTTGTATGTATGTGTACCAGGTATGTGTCTGGTACCTGAGGGGGTCAGAAGAGAGCATCAGATCCCTGCCACTGGAGTTACAGGTGGTCAGCCTCTCTGTGGGAGCTGGGAACAAGCCTCAGGCCTCTGCACAAACAAGTGCTCCTAACTGCTGAGCTCCTGCTCCTGGGGCCATATTCTAATAGCTTAATATTATATCACGAATACCTCTTGATGGCATTAAGCGGTCATTCATATATATATATATATATATTGAGAAGAATCTCACTATGTAGCCCTGGCTGTAGGGGATTCACTATGTAGATCAGGCTGGCCCTAAAGTCACACAGAGATCTGTGTGCCTCTCCCTCCTGCCTCCTGAGCACTGGGATCAAAGAAGTATGCTGCCACACCTGCCTCATTAAACATATTTTAACAATGTATAACTTTTAATATCAGCACAATGTTCCAGTCTATGAATATGCCATAATCTAGCAAATGGGTTGACCACTTACGTTGCTTCCAACTTTTTTGTTTATTTCTTTGTGTAGCCTTGGCTGTCCTGGACTTTGTAGACCACGCTGGCCTTAAACTCACAGAGATCTGCCTCTGCCTCCCCGAGTGCTGGGATTAAAGGCGCGCACTACCACGCCTGACTTTGTTTCCAGCTTTTAAATATAGATCATAAACAACTTCAATGAGCCTTCTGGTGAAATCTTGACATACATTTTTTTTTCCATGTGTTTCAAGGCATGCGATACTCTACCATTGCCCCCAGGGTGACTGCATTAGAGAGGGAGGCAGCTCATCTGTGCTCAGTCACCGCCCTCACCAAGCAGTGCTTGTGCTCACCACTCCTAAGAGCTGACAGCAGCAGAAACAATTTTCTATTTGAATGTCTTTTTTTTTTTTCTTGCCCAATTGCTTTGTCTACAATCGCTAACACTACGGTGAGAATAAGGACCTTTGGTTTGCTCCTCCCCTCAAAGGAGAGGCTTTAATGTTTCCCTGTTTGGTATGATATTGGCTGTGGAGTCATATGTTGTCTATAATCATAATAATTGTATCATTCAGCGCCTCTTCTTTTACATAAAAGTTATTGACTTTTCCTACATCTATTCAGGTGAGCATCTAAGTTTTGTCTTGCGTTATATAGTGGTTGAACATTTATTGACTTGTTTACTACATCATCTCTGCATCCCAAGAGTAAATCACAACTGATTATGGGGAATTCTCCATTTCCAGCATTTTGGTGAGGGCTTTCGCAACTGTGTTCATTGAAAGGAATAGTGGGCTGTAATTTTTTTTTTCTTGTCTTTTTCTGACTTTGCCATTGAGGCAAGGCTGGCCTTGTAAAATGAGTTTGAAATCATTCTTTCTGCTTCACTATTCTTGGAAGAGTTTGAGAAGAGTTAGTGAAGGTTCTTTGACTGTTTGATAAAGTTCAGCTGTGAGGCTATCAATACCAAAATGCCAAGTGGGCCAGGTGTAGTGGCACATGCTTTTAATCCCAGCACCTGGGAGGTAGAGGCAGGCAGATCTCTGAGTTCAGGGCTAGCCTTGTCTACATAAGTTCCAGGACAGCCAGAGCTACATAGTGAGACTCTGTCTCAAAAAAACCAATGAATGAATGAATGAATGACCACTCCACTCATCCTCTCTTGAGGCATACTGTGCTCTCTGGTTCCTCTATAAGTGAGGAGGCAGCTTCTTGCATCCACTCTTTAATCTCAATTCTGGTGATTAAATTTAATTTTGTTGTGTTGTTTTAATATAGAAACATCCCAAAGTTACCCTGATCACACAAGAACGGTGGGCTGTTGAGGCCAGTTGGGGGAAATGATTCAGATGGATAGTTGGGGTCCTGCTCTACATAGAAATGGAGGTTCAGTCAGACCTGTTTGGACCCAGAGGGGCTGGTCTAGGCTAAGAATGTGGTAGTGGGTGAGCCCATCCTTTCTCACCTTGGGACAGAAGGGGGGCTCATCAGGGAATTGTGCCAGGTCTGTACAGTGATGGGAAATGGATGACACTGTTTGGCCTCTCCCCACCACCCGCCCTCCCCTCCCTGGCTGCTCCCAAATGACTCACCCTTAAGTGTCTCTGGTGATGCCTGAGTCAGGGCCTGCGGCTGCAGCACCTGTCACTGTGGGTGGGCTGGGTGAGCCAGTGGCTCCTTACTCTGTTGTCGTTGTCACTAAGGCTACAGGCTGTCGCAAGGGACTCCTCCACATCTTCTACCCTAGCCAGTGGCCATCTCCCACAGTATGGCTGTGTTTTCATGTTGCTCAGCACACATAGCCTTCTTCTGTTTCCCCAAACAGTCGTAGATCATTTATTTATCCTTCTAAATTAAAGTAGACCAGAGTTTATTTTGTTGTAGTCCTGGCTTGGCTGTGATTAGCCACAGTGTTTGGAAGGAGAGACTGTGAATTGAAGGCCTGTGAGTCAAGGAAAGGTTGTGCTGGCCCGCTCTTCATTGTTATCACAGCAGCCTCTGCTTGCTTTGTTTTCAATTAAGCTCCCCGTTCTCCATTCTGCAGGCCACCTGAGTCAACTATACCTTACTCCAAATTCCCAGGGAAAGAAAACCAACTGGACAACTGGGCTCCACATCTGCCCGGCCATCATCTGGGTCCTAGGCGTGTTCAGGAGAGCAAGGTTTTGGAGCACATAGGAGCAGGAAGTGGGGTGGGGTCTGCACAGAACAGCAGTAGTGCTGGGATGGGGAGAAAAGAGAAGTTGAGCATCACTTGGTTCCATACACAGTGACATGGAGGCCTGCGGAAGAGCACACCATCACCAAAGGTAGCCTAGGCACGACCTTACCAGGAACAGCCACTGTGACTCACTGCCCTGGCTTGGCTGTGGGGCCCTCAGTGCTGTGGAGCTTGGCTGTGAAAGCTTGGGCAAGGCCAAGGGATCTGGAGACCCCTCCCTGCTTACCATCCTCAGACCTGGAAAAGGACTGCACAGCAGACACACAGGAGATGGTGCCTCAGCTGCTCCAGGCCGCAACACCCTAGTTCTTTGTTCCTCTAAACTGAGTTGAGAAGAAAGGACCTGAAACTGTTGTAGTGCAGAATCTAGAGCTTGGATTAAGGTGTATATAGGAATATGGGACCTGGGGAAGGAGGGCTCTGGCAATAGGCATACAAAATACTAAAAGATTCATGGAGTCAGGAATGGTGGTGCATGCCTGTAAAATCCCAGCATCCAGGAAGGAGGTGGCTTGAAGGAGGTTCAGGGGTTCAAGACCAACCTCAGTTGCTAGCTTGAGCCACACGAGGTCCTGTCTCAAAACCAAAACACGGGCAGGGGGAGTCCCACAGAACATGGTGGCTTGTTTGCTATGAGAAAGAGAGAAGGCATAAATGACTCGGCAGTACCAATATGCTTTGCAAACGCATGTATTCATCCACAACCACCACCAAGCAGCAGAAGCGGAGAGCATCCGTGAGCTCTGCATCGTTCCTGTCTTCTCTCACTTTCTGCTCTTCTGGGAGAGGTCATCAGAGCTTTCAGAGAAAGAGAGAGAGAGAGAGAGAGAGAGAGAGAGAGAGAGAGAGAGAGAGATCACCAGGCTTTGCACTGCAGCTCAGTGGAAGAACGCTTTCTTATCATCTGGGAAAGCCTGGGTTTGTTCCTCGGCAAAGATGTATGTGTGTGAAGGAATCAGTCAGTTTATGGAGGCAACAAAGGGATCAATGGAGTATTACTAAGGAAAGATGGCTCCCTTATTAGCTCACTTTGGACTTTGTACTTTAGTCACCTTCTCAGGAATCCTCAAAATAACCCAAAGAGCTCCAGGTAGGAGTGCTGGACCCAGCTGCCCAGGGCCTAAGCCCTGAGGAACACTCCCGCTCTCCTGATGTCTCACCCAGGGCACTAAGTGGACAGGCAGACAGATGGATTAACGGAAATCCTGCTGGGACCATGCTCCAGTGTGGGGCTAGAGATTCACCTGTGCTCTGGCTGTCAGGAGCCAGGACAAGGGCCCCTGTTGTGACTTTGGGCCAAAAAGAGATCTGGGAGCACAGGTGGGGGAATTTATCCCTGACTGTGTGGAGCGTGACAGGACAGGGAGGCCTTGGAGAGACAAGGTGGACAGAGCCTGGGGGACAGGTCAGAGCTGAAATCCTGAGGCTTACAGCTACCTGCCAAAGACTGTGATTTGAGATCACGGTTCAAGTTCATTCTTCTTTCCAGTAAAGTTAACATTGGTTCCTCTCAAACAAATTTGTATTCTCATCTCAGCCATCCTAGGAATAATGAGGTAACAGGTGAATGCTAATAAGCAGAGGGCTGGGGGAAACATTCTCTAATTAATCAGATTATGATTATAGACACTTGATTCAGAGGAAGAGAGGTTTTATTTATTTATTTACTTACTTAATAAAGGACTGGGCGGGTTGTGTTTTGGGGTCACAGGGGCTTTCTCTTTCCAAGCCAGTTTTCCTTTCTGCCATTAATTAATGAATATAGATTTTCGATTAGAACCAGCCTGATTTCTTTCAGTGTTAACTTGAATTTCAATTTCTGACCCTTGAAGGCTGATGCTAATCAAATACTACGTACTTATTATTTCTGGGGCCCCAGGATTGAGAAAAACAGCCTGCAATTTCCCAAGATGGAAGACAAGTGGCTCCCTAGAAAACAGTAAAGGGCCGCGGGAAAGTGCCTGCAGGTTGTCCACAGTGCAGAAGGCAGGTGCTGTGCTTTAGATGTTTATCTGTATCTCTGAAATAAACCTGCATTATTTCTGCCTTGTTCTATTCATTAGGTACCCATCCTGGGTTACCTAGGTGGGTTCAATGTGATCGCAAAGGTCTTTAAGAAAAACCAGAAGGTGAGACTTGTTAGTGTGATACAACTTGGACAGACCCCATCAGCTGAGGCCGTTTTCGAAGATGGGAGGCAGCCATTAAGGCTGGGAAAGGCAAGGGCAGATTCTGAGTGCAAAGCCTCAGCAGTAACGTAAGTCCTGCTGACACTTTGCTCTTAGCAGACTGAGACACATTTCTTGTTGCTCTCAGTCATTCCATAAATCCATTTATGGTCATCTGTTGTGCCAGGGCTAGCCCCATCTGCTGCCTCCTGTTGGCCTCATGTTCCGTTGCTGTCCTTTAGTATGGCTGCTCTATGATATACAATGTGCTGTGTGTTAACCATATCTCCTTTAAAGCTACAAACCCCTTGGAGTAACAAGGACCAAGCAGTGTTTTAGTTTTAGTTTTAAAAAGTGTATTGGAAGCACCAGATGCATTTGCATGACTCTGTTGTCTTTACAAACCTGACTGATTAGTAAACTGTCTACAAGTGGAAGCATCCAACAAAATAAATGAAGGAATTGCTGTGCAATGAACACAGAGACCCGTCAAACCAAAGCCAAAGCGTTAGACGCGTGGTGGAAGAGTCACTAAAATACTGTTTTCTCTGCATTCCTTCCCGCTCATGTGAAGCTAGCAACCCATTTTACCTTCCCTCACTTAGGGGCTTGAGGTGGGCATAGAGTAGAAAAGAAGAGACTGAAGGTCACAGGCTCATCTCTAATTCCTGTTTGATTGTTCGAGACAGGGTCTCACTGTGTAGCTCTGGCTGGCCTAGAACTTGCTTTGTAAACCAGACTGGCCTTGAACTCATAGAAATCTGACTGCCTCCGCCTCCCGAGCGCTGGGATCAAAGGCCAGCACCAGCATCCCACTTAGCGAAGGTCTTTGAAAAGACACTGCTCCTTTGGAGTAGAGGGAGGGAGGGAAGGAGGGAGAAGAAACCCTCAAGGGGAAAGGTGGTGATTCTCACCAGAGCCCAAGAAGGACACCAAACTGTTGTGTGATAAGACCCCAGAGGAGCAGTGCAGCCCTGCCGCACTGAGGGGCAGAGATTGCTCGTGTTACCCGTGACATCCGTGGCACTTTGCAGGAGCCAAGAATGTGGGGGAGCAGCAGGCAGGGCAGCGGGAGGGTGTCTTGAGTCTATCCAGGGTGGTGCGCATACCTTTGGGGGTGTCTCGAGGCTCTGACCTGGGGAGTTTTAGGGCCCACTGGAGTGGAGAAAGGCAAGTGTGGGGAGCACTCAGAGAGAATGTCCCCCTAGCCGGCAGGAAGAGCAGCTGGAGTCCGAAATATGACGACTTAGTGCAGAAAGAGTAATGTTCCGGTCCCCCAAATGTTAGGCCGGTGCTCAAAATGGTGACAATCTTTTTGACTTTTAAGTGAAAGCCTTTAATCTCCAGGTGAAAGCCCGGTTGTGGGGGTGGGAGGTTGTTTAAGGGGGGCAGAAAACCCTGCTGTGCAGCTCTCGGAGAGGGGAGAGGATGGAGTGGAGCTGTCGGTGGGCTCCACGGCCCTGCTAGGTAGGAAGCACGAAGTCCATCTCGTCGGGGTTGAAGTACAGGTAAATCATAAAGCAGCCCCAGAGGACAACGGTGAGCATGGCGCCGAGGTGTGGTGCGAAGGTCTCCTGCCAGGTGGGAGAGATGTGGGGGACCTGGGGCCAGATTGGGGCGACAGCAGAGAGCACGCCCTCCCGCCTCACGCCACATCCTTTACGCCCGGGGGGGGGGGGGGGGACGCTGGCTGGCAGAGTCCACTCACGTCCCTGTTCCCTGTACCACCACAGGGGGGCCTGGCTGCAAAAGGAAGCTGAAGCGTCCTCCCTTTGGGAGGACGAGACACCCAGCTGAGAAGGCGCTTCTCGCGTGGGTCTACCTACCCCCGACTGCTGTTGGTCTTTAGGGCACACAACACACATTTCTCCTGTGGAGGACAGAAACGGCACAAGAAAGACTGTTTGAGGGCACCTCATCAGGCTCTGCTAGAGGAAAGGGCAGAGTGAACTGAGCGGAACCCGGGAACAGGCACAGCCAAGGGCTGACACACCACAGCCTAGGAGGCGAGGCAGCTAAGGTTTCTAGACTAAGGGATGCCTGGGGTGGGGTGGGGTAGGCCAGCCCTTTAAAGCAGGAGCTCTGGGGAAGTCGGGGCAGGAGCAGCTCAGGGCTCCGGAACCAGCACGGAGGCCGGGCAGGAAGTCACTTACGCAGCAAGTCGAACACGGGTGGAGGGGATCCAGCGCAATGTTCTTTGTTTTCTGGGCCGCCATCACCTGGTCACTAGCCAGGGATACTCCGCCACAGTCTTCCGTTTTCTTGAGTCTGAGCGAGGAGTCCTCCTTTCCTATCTGTCCGAGTTCCTGCTGCTTCTTTGGTTGTTTCTGAAGGGGACTGGTGGGTCAGGAGGGGGCAGAGATTTGGGGAGGCTGTGCACCCAGCAACGTGAAGGGAGGGGTCCTCAGGGGCGAGGGTGACACTTACTGCTTGCTGGTACTCTGTATGTTTATCAAAACCTCCATCTTGTCATCCATATCCTTCTGCATCTCCTTCAAGAGAGAACCCGAGACTACAATCACCCCCTTCTGAAGAGCATGGCGGTCCTTCCTCCTTTCTCTGCAGACCACTGCTGCCTCCTACTTCAAGGATCCTCCCTAGAACTGGCCTAGGTGGTGAACGGGGCAAGTCCCTGACAGCCACCTTCCACCCTTGTTTCATGATGGAGACCAGAACGCAGGCAGAGGTACAACAGACTGACCAGACACACACACACACACACACAGACACACACACATTTAAAAAGATAAAAATAAACCATAAGCATGAAAGAGAAGTCACTGTGAGCTAAGAGAGTAAAGATAGCCTATAGAATTTGATGTGGGAAATGCTGGATAGAAAACAAAACAAAACAAAACAAACAGTGGCCATGAAACAGCCCTGAGGGTGCAGAAGCTGTACTCTGACCGTCTTCATTATGGAGAGAACTGAGTGTGGACTGGGTTGTCATAAAACACCAGTAAAAGCGATTTACTCCAGTGAAAGTGACTAGTATGAAGACTCCGGATGTGAGTTCATCTGATGCAGAGAGCCGACAAGGCCATTGGGTCCCCCCCCACCACCATTGGCGGGAGGGGGTTTCCGAGGACAGCCCTGTGAGTCTTTATAAACAGTATTGGGAATAGCATCAAAATCCAAGGTCAAACATGCCCCTCGGGCCGAGCAAGGACAGTCAGTGTCCTATACTGTGACCCAGCCACTCCTCCTCCACAGTCAGCCCGCCTCCTCACTCTGCGGCCATCTTCCCCACTGCCTTCTCCCCTCCAGACTCTGCTGTCACCGCGGGCACCTTGTCTCCTTTCAGCTCCTCCCCTGTGTCCCGCAGCCTCCTCTAGCCCCCTCCATCCCAGCTGGGGGCAGTGTCGGACTTTCCCCACCGGCTCGCACCTCCCAGGCCACCTTGCCAGCAGCTGCTGCCGGTGCTGTTCTTTAAGACTCTGCCAGACAGGTCCTGGCCTGTCAGCTGTTTGTGAGAACCCGTCACTGTTCGCTGTGTGCCTGTGCGGCTTTATTTCTCACTTTCCCCCAGACGACCCCGCTCCACGGCTGCTCTCCCCACTGACTGGGAAACACAGCCGTCTCCTGCTGTGCCCAAGCTGTTTCCTGCCCGAAATAGCTTTCTTTGTGCTTTTTCATCCCCAGAGTGGCCACTAATAAAAAATGCTTACGCTGTTTGCATGTTAATATGGAAACAGCACATGCCCTTTGCAAAAATTTGGATAAAGCAGAAGAATATTAATCTTCCCCCCTCCCAAAGCTACTATTTGCTTTTTCGGTACACTTCTTCCCAGTCTTTTTCCTACGTGTCTACTTATATTTTTGCCTAATTGAGATCAGCCTATGTATAGTACTCATATTTGATGTTAAGCATTCTTTGTAAGCATGCCTTTAATAGACCCTAATAGTAACGTATGGATAAACCATAATTTAGTTATTCCTCTACTGCTGGAAGTTCTGGTTGTTCCCCCACATTTACTTTTATCTATAATCCTGAAATGAAAATCATTTGTACATACTTATTCTGACAGTTTTTAATATTCTCATAAAAATATTCCAGTTTTGTGTAAATTAGTACTCTTATCAGTAGTTTATTTTCATAAATCCACACTTTGCTTATTCGAGTGTAAGTTACATTACTTAAAGTTTTTGGTGTTTTTTTTTTTTTAGATGCTGTGTATGTGTGTGTGTGTGTGTGTGTGAGTGTGTGTGGGGGTTATGTACACACGAGTCCAGGTGCCGCCCAAGGACAGAGGTATCAGATCCCCCTGGAGCTGGAGCTGTGAGCAGTTATGACACACCAGGGGTGGGTGCTGGGAAACTGAGGTCTGCTGCAGGGGCAGGACGCGCTCTGAGCCACTCAGCCACCTCTCCCGCCCCAACCATGTTCTCTGCCCTCTGTGTCTGTGTTCTGGACTCTGGCCTGTCTGTGCATCCCCTTACCCATTTGCTCATCTATTTCCTGTTGTTTTGTGTGAGATCTGTATTTTGTAGACTAAAAACCATTCATCTCTTACCACCCTGATAGAAAACTATTACTATTGTTTTAACATTCTATAATTGGTGTCTTTTCATCATAATTCTTCAAAAAATGTTTATATGACAAATATATTGATACTTTGTCTATTATAGCTTTTCCTTTCTTGTTTTTATTTTGTAAATTCACTTTATAAACCAGTTCGGCTTACACTGCTAGTGAACTGGTTTCTCCTCACGGAGTCAGGCAGGGTTCCTGTATCATTATATAATCCTCTTCTTCTCATTGACATTTAAAAATCACCTTTCATCACAGAGCTGAAGCCAGCTCAGTGGTTGAATGACAGCCTAACAATGTGAGACCCCAGGATCTTGTACCACCAAAAAAGAAATCACCTTTTATTATATTTAAAACTTTATGGAAATACTGTTTCCAGCCTTAATTGTACACTAGAATCCATGGGGGAGATTGAATACATAGGTGCTGGGACCTTACCCTCAAAGATTCTGATTTCATCGTTATGAGGATAACCTGCGTTTAAGGGGGCAGTCTGACTCTCCCGTCTCATTCCAAAGGGCAGCTGAGGTTGATGGGTGTGTTCAAGTGTTGGGGAACTGGTTTGCCCCCGTAGGCACATATGTAGATTGCTTGTGAAGAAACCAAGTGTGGGAGGTGAGGCCAGTGTGTGCTACAAGGACCGCCTTCATATGTATATGTGTGTGTACATATACACTATGCATACATATATAGATACACACACACAGCTACACACATACATACATCTTAAAATCATTTATGACACTTAACTCCACCTTGAAGACATTTCTGTAACGTATGGAGTCTGGGTGTGTGGGTGTTTTTAATATGCTCCTGGGGGGGGATTCTCAGGATTTCCAGCCCTAGCAGAGAAACCATCCCAGGGTTAGGGATGTACACTCCTTCGTTTCTCTGCTTATCATTAACCACCCTGATTTGATGACTGTGGGTTTATCACGAATCTTAATTATCCAGTAAGCCTAGTGTCCCTTAGAACTCTTGAAAATACTCTTAGCCATTGCCGTTTGCCTGCTTGTGCATCTACATCACTGATTCCCCAGCCCTATGGGGGAACGTAGGCCCTATCTGAAATGTGAACCTGAGGCTCTTGTCTCAAGTCACTCTGAAACAGACTAACCTTTGCAAACTGTTGCTCTATGGTCTGAATTCTCCTTCCTGTTTTCTGAGCCAAAGGGGAACCACACTGGGCCTTAGTTACCTTCATGCTAAGCTTCCAGCATGATCATGAGGCCTTCCGGCTCCCACTCTCTCTAAGGACTTCTCTCCTAACTCCCACTCTCATTACTCCTACCTCTAAACCCCTAATTAGCAGGCAGCCTGTGCCTTCCCTTCTAGTCTGTCTAGTGGGTTACAGACACCTCCAGGGCAGGGGCTGGCATCTCTGCCATCATTTCCCATGTGACCCACGGAAGGCATACAGTGAAGGCTTACCTTCATAATTTCCACAAATTCATGAAGCTTATCGAAATCTTTGTCCATGATATCCTTTATCTAATGAGGAAGAAAAGCACCATTTAACAAGGCACAAAGTGTGCTACCGAAGCCAGTCACAGAATCTTCTGGGCATTTTAAGTAAAGGACAGCAGCTGGCTCTTGGGAACAGATGAATAATGTGCTACATGAGCCAAGGACAGCAGCTGGATTGTGGGGACAGATGAATAATATTCTACAAAACCCACTTTCCTCCTGAGAAGCTTCTGAAGGGTCTAGGGTACAGGGACTGCCAGTCATCTCTATCGGCAGCCTTCCTCTGAGCACAGCTTGAATTAAGCTTGGTCCTCTGTTCCCCAAGTAAGCTATAGGTGATTGCATCATAGAAACAAAGGAGCTCCTTCCATGCAGCTTGCTCCAGGGAGATGCAGAAGGAGGATACAATTGATCTGCCATTGTCTCCAAATTCCTCCTCAGCCCCTCTTTATTGTTATTGCTGAGGTTATCTCCAAATTCCTCCTCAGCCCCTCTTTACTGTTATTGCTGAGGTTACGTCACCCCAACCTTAGTACACAAGGGAGGCCTTAGCCAACTGAAAAGGGCTTAGGCATGGAAGAAGTAAGAGATTAAGGCTCTACTCTGCCCAGGGCTGAAACACTATGGGGGAACAGGTATGGGTCAGGGTGTTGCTTTTCCATGCAAGTCCTCATTTCCTTTACTATCCAGAGCGAGCAAGTCCATTTTGCGCAAAGCTCTGCTTCTCTTCTCTGGCTGAAGCCTTATCATGTCACCTTTTTTATCTCTTCCATTTTTTCCTTGAGTTCTTCTCTCACATCCCTGAGTTCATTCTGGGGAAATGAATGTGAGAGACACACGATGAAGACAAGGGCAGGTCCTTGGGGCACTACCAAACAGAGGCAAGGAAAGGAAAGGACTGTGTTCAGACAGTGGGTCCGCGAAGAGACACGCTGAAAAGAGCATAGCTTTGGAAGGCTTCCCCAAATAACACACTCAGCCTAAGTCTAGAAACGGCAGACAAGTGGAACGTGAGGGTCCGCCAGTAAAGTACTAAGCACTGAAAGAGTGAGACACAGCAAAGAGACAGGATGGGGCTGGAGATGTCATCACAGTAAAGGAAGCCTGCTGCTCTTCTGGAGGACCTGTGATCCATTCCAGCACCGATATCTAGAGACTCATAGCTGCTTGTAACTCCAACTCCACACTGGCAAAACACGCCCAGAGTACACATGCATACACACACATATACACCAGAGAGAGAGGAGAGAGAGGAGAGGAAAGCAGAGGGAAAAAAAGAGAAAGAGGAAAGGAGAGGAAAGGGAAAGGGAAGGGGAAAGAGGGGAGAGAAGAGAGGAGAGGAGAGACTGAGACTAGCGGTAACACGTGACAGGGATTAGGACCCAGGCCAGCTGATTTTGTTAAAGTAACGAGACAGCTGGTGACATCAAAATGGAGGCTTTGTTAAATGACTTGATTTTGACAGTCACACACACACACAAAATATATAGGTGAACATGCTTGACTTTAGGAAATACACACTTAAGATTTGGGTAAACTTAACTCTCAAACGGTTTAGAAAACGTATGCCGTCATTAATTCCGGGAACCTGTGGAGGGTTGGTTTCAGGACCCTCTGTGATGAAGACTAAGGGAAGAGCCCAGGAAAGGGAGCCACAGCCAGGATGCCCACCTATTATCCAGACACGGTAGACTAGGAAGTAAGTACCCATAGCCGTTCCTCAGTGTCTGAGAAGAACCGGCTTCAGGAACCCTGCAGGTATCCAAATTTGCCAATGCTGACATCCCCTCCATTCTGTGCACCGTCCCATATACTTTAAACTATCCCTGGATCACTTAAATACACAATGCAACGCGAAGGCTATGCAAACCATTGTACTGTCTAGCGTGGGAAGTGATGGAAAGATATCTGTAATGTTTTACCGAATAGTTTTATTTTATTTTTTTACCAAATATTTTAAGCCACAGATGGGTTGGATTAAAGGCATGGAACCTATAGATAGGAAGGGCAGTATGTGTGTGTGTGTGTGTGTGTGTGTGTGTGTGTGTGTGTGTGTGTGTGTGCTTGCATGTCCATGGGTACACAGGGTTATGTGTAGAGAGGGAGACAGACAGAAATGGAATCAATTGGCTGAAAAATTGCCAGCATTTAGGGGATCTGGGTGAAATGTCTACTAGAATTCATTATACTGTTCTTTGTAACTTCTGGGTAATCCAAAGAGTTTCAAAGCAACAGGTTAAGAAAAGACCAAGAGCAGAGTCTCCCATCTGCAGCTGCCAGCAGCCACCAGCACCAGTTAGTGGGCCGGCCACCCCCTCACCACGCTGATCTGTCAAGCTGCCTGGGCCCACACACTGACCTTCAGCTCCTGTGTCATCCCTCTTTTGATGAATAGCCCTTCTTGCTTAATTCCTTTGTAATCACACATCTGTAGATTGAAACAGATACACAGAAGTACTGGAAATGGTGGATGCGGGTGGGAGCAGCTCAGGCCTCTTTCCTTCCCACCCCAAGGCCAGGCATGTTTCACACCCCATTCCAGGTGAGAGCCTGCTTTATGCCCTGAACAAAGAAAGAAAGTTGGAAGGCTCACGGGATCATTTCCAATATCCTCTGTGTCCTGCCTCCATTCGGCAGGAGCCCACAGAGGTCCCACAGTGCCCAGCACTTTTCTTCCTTTACCAGGTTAATTTTCTTCGGTTCTTCCCTCTTGGCCGACATGATGGAAGAAGAGCCAGGGTGTTCTTCACCTTCCCAACCTCCCCACAACAGAACCCTGAGACCAAGCAACCGTCCTGTGTATCTTACTGGCTTAGGCAAGGGTAGGGTGACCACCTCTTTGTTTGCGGAACAGCTGAGGTCACAATGCCAGGCCTCAGATGCTGGCCTGGAGTGTGACCAGCTTTGGGTCTGTCTGCTGTTGCCCCTGAGATGAATGGCTCTTACGAGGTCCCAAAGCCATAAGGCCTTGAGCCTGGGGCTGCTGAGGACACAGCCAGCCATTTGGGAGCACAGGCACATGCTGGGAGAAGCCAAGCCTTGACTCCTCTTGCAGGCGGCCTTACCTACTGACCAGGAGAAGCGGCTTCTCCTTGGCACCCACTTCTTCATGCATATAACTTCCATATCCACCTTGGTCCCATCTTTTTTCTTGGCTCTTCTTTAATGCCAGAAGAGGGTTAGAACAAGAAGAAATATTGAATAGTGCTTAAGACAAGAATAGTGTGTGTGTGTGTGTGTGTGTGTGATACAGAAGGTAGTTCTGAGGTTAACTGTGATGTGTGTTTGTTTAACATGGAGAAAGGAGGCACATCTCTTGGGGTCTAACATGACTCAGAATCTGGGTTAGAGAATCCGACCTTTCCTCATTGGGCATTCCATTTCCTCCTCCTCTCTTGTTTCAAGGGCTACTAGTTGGCACAGAAAGGGCCAGCTTGAGCATTTTGAGGGCAGGTGGGCCAGTAGTACAGGAAGTAACCCAGGATATGCGTGAATTACGCAACACACCAGGTACCCCTCACCTCATTCCGTGTTCTGCTTTCATGCCACCGCTGTGTCCTTCCAGGGTCAGATTCGTCAAGAGCTGCCTGCAGCCATTTTAGATACATCTCCCAGCTGGTGGTTGCCAGTGAAGCCTCTTTCCTTCCGACAGCCTTGGAGCTTGCCCACTTCCAAACGAAGAACATGATGCTTCATGCTGGTCCAGCCAAGGGGAGGGAGTGTGGGGCTAAGCTGTCTGGGCTTGATTTCCCCACATGTAAATGAAGGAACCATGTCTCCAGCCTAACAGTTTCAAGGCCTGCAATAGTGGCCGTCTCTTTTCCATTGACTTGAGATCCTCAGAGAGCTGTAACTCACGCTCTCTTTGCTCAGTAGGGCGGGGGTTGCATGGGCATTGTCTTCTAGCCAAGCACACATGCACACATGGGAATATTAGACTATTTGTCAGACAAGGAGATAGAAAACAATCATTCTGGCTTTATAAAGGGCCCCCCTCCCACATACCACACACACACACATATCACACACACACATCACACACATATCACACACATACACCACACACATCACACTCACCACACAAACCACACAAACCACACATACACATATCACATACACACACCACACATACACAATCACACTCACCACACACACACCACACATACACACCACACACACTGCTGTTCTTTTTCTTTTTTTTTTTTACTTTCTCATGGTTCCGCTAAACACATCATTGTTGTTGCTGGTATGTCTTTGAAGACCTGGGGAATCAATTTGTCAACCTAAATAAATGTTTCCGCTCCCTACTCCATATTCTCCTCTTCTTCATTTTTATTATTTTTAAGAGTCTCATTTTGTAAGCCCAGGCTGACCTGGGATTCACTGTTGTTACTTTTCTGTCTCTGTGATAAAATACTACCACCAAAAGCAACTTCTGGAAGAGTTCATTTGGGCTTACGGTTCCAGAGCCAGAGTCCACCATGGCGGGAAGGCACGGCAGCTGAAGCAGGAAGCTGAGCACACACATCTTCAAATGCAAGCATGAGGCAGAGAAGTGGGTGAAATGAAATTGGGGCCATTTCTCATTCCAACCACCACAACTATGTAGTCCAGGCTGGCCTTGAACTCATGGAAGTTCTCACATATCAGGCTCTCAAGCTCTGGGATTATGGGCACGAGCCACCACACCTGGCTATATTAAGATTCTGCAGCTGCCTGAGGAGGAAGGCAGGGCAGTGTTGGCTATCACTGCTGGATATCACCACTGTGAACTGGGTCTCCCCATAGGCTGTCCTGACCTGAGGAATACCAGATGGTCTTTCCCAGCTCCCTTCAGAGCACAGTCTCCCTGCACCAGGAAAGGATCATAAGCCCCTGCCACCCACCCATGCTCCATCAGGATTAGGGCACAGCACACCGTTCAGAACAGAAAGGAAGAATGCCAGTGTCTTTTCGGCAAATTGATGAAATTCTGATGCTCTTTACAAAGGTCCCAGTCTGCTTTTGTTTCATGGAGATGATGATGTGGGAGAGACTGAAGAGAAACATTTAAAAATGGCTGTAAGACTCTGATGTGTCTTATAATTCCAGGAGTATCTCATCTAGTGTCTGGTCTACAGTGAAGCTGTCTTTAACACCACATCCTCAGAGCCCCAGAGGATGAGAGACAATGTCCTATGTGCCCAGGGGTCTGTTTGACAACAGGTAGTCTAAAGTCAATGAGGGTGGACTGTTTCAGAAACATTCCCAGAATCCTAACTGTGGTCTCCATTCAGCCTTGAAGTGACCTGCTTCAGCATTCTGGCAGTCTCACATCTTGATGCCTTGCAGTACCTGGCAGCTCCCCTTGGCCAGGAGACCCTGTGGTCTCATCCTAGGGGCCTGCTAATGTACCTTTGATAGATATTGCAAGGGGTGATCGCTGTGTTGTCCTCCTCTGACTCAGAGGCACTCTAGAAAGCTTTATCCTGTGCAGTGTGAAGATGTCTTTTATCATCGATACTTTGATTACTAGGCAACTTCTGACCTTCTAACTAGTATATCAGGCAAGCTATAGTTATGGTCTGCTTACACTGTTTCTGCAGAAAAAAAAAAAAAAGACCATATCTGCTGATGTTATCCCAACTGGTCCTTCTGTTTCAGGGATAAGCCTGGTGAGCACAGATCATTGTAAATCCCCAGCTAGTTCTGCACAGTTGAGGAGGAGGAAAAACTCATAGCAGAGGTATCCTATGAGGATTGCTGTCTATTCATATTTGTGTATTCACCAGGCCAAGGATGTTTTCCAGGTCTTCCTGGTCCCAGGAGAACCATTATTGTTCCACAGCCAACGGCAGCAGCCTGAGATGCAGGATAACACAAGAACCACCGGCGACCAGAGCTCTCGTTGCTAAATGTGACTCCTGGGGCCTCCTGACTTACTGTTCTGTCTTTGGATGGGATCCAAGTAGAATGTGGCATTTCTTTCTGTCCTAGCTCCTTCAGGCCTCTTTCCTGGCAGGCTCACAATTGCTCACAATTGTCCCTGTCCAGCTTTCCTCTTAAGCCACTTCCAAATTCCCATTTGTCACTGAAATAACACAAGTGAGTGGCACCATAGAAGCTTTGGACAGGGCTTTAAGGTACTGTGTCTCATGTAGTGTTCACTGACAATCCTAGGTGGGAGGCTTCATGTGGTACCCAGACCTGCACACAGGCAAAACACCCATTAAAAAAAAAAAAAAAAGACTAAGGAAGTGAATGAACTTTATAAGGTTGAGGAAGCCTAAGGATACAAGACTATTAATACCCCTCCCTTGAGGTTATATAAATAATGCTGAGGAAAAGACTCCTGGAGAATTGTCGGCCAGCTTAGCCACGATCTCCATGGATACAGTTTTCGTGTCACCCCTCATGGACTTCTCAGTTTGCAGCTGCTGTTAAGTCAAGTGTGTACTTATCCATACTCTCTCACCCATGCTTGTCTGAGCGCTCCAGTGGACTCACTCTTTCACCAAGCTAGACTCGGGTAGAAGTGTTTCTGATTTGTCATCAGTGCCCTGAGGTGAGAATATGTCCATGTCTCCTCTGGATAAGCCACGTTAAGACAACTGGTGCCTAAACAGAGCCAAACAGAAGTCTGGAGTGATTGCATGGTCCCTGCTGTTGTGTGACAAGACGTGCAATGGGAACTGATTCCTGTGAGGGGCCAGTGTTCACCAGGGCGGTCCTAATGTGGCTGCCTTTCCCCATGTGGTATGGTCTGGTGTGCCTCTTTGCTGTAGTGACAGTTGCTTGTTCCCCGCGATGGGGTGATGAGACACATAAGCGAGGCTTGCTGTTTGTGAGTGGTCCTGGGAGAGTCCCAGCCTGGCCCATCTTCCTCTGTATGAGGTAGACTGCCTCTGTGGCGGCTGGGTCTGCCATCGGAGTACAGCGATTGTCCTAAAGTAGCTGGGTTGAAGGATGCACTTGAATGCTCAAAAGTAGCACGGGGGGATGGGACTGTAAGCAGGCTGAGGCGGTACTTGTGTGGTGTTTGCTGCAGAGGTTAACCTGTACAAGCAAGACCCTTCGTCTCCCCAGAAACAACCTGGAATGCAAGAGAGAAAGTATAATGAAAGAAGTGCATATTCTGTCCTTCATTCAAGTCTCTCATTTTGCAGGAGGTGTGGGAGGGAAAAGAGAGTCTGAGCCACTTATAGCTGGTGGTGTATGAAGGAAAGAGAACACAAATTAGATCTGTTCTGGAAAGTCCTTCCTAGAAATACTTGCCACCGGCTGGCTTCCTATCCATCAGTTTGGACACTGACTTTTACATCTGGATTGTCCTGTTCTCTAGAACATTCTACCACTAAGGTCCTTAGCACCTCAAGGCCAAATGGATGAGAAGAGTAGTCTAGAAGGTGTGAGTCTTCTTCCCTTGGCAGGACTTCTAGGGCCTGAGCCGGGTTGGAGAACATGTGTCTTAAAGTCATGGCAGTGATAATGGGTGAGGAGCTTGTAGAGACCAGATTCACAAGAGCTGAGTTAATGTCTACATGTGACTCAAGATAGAGAAGTCAATGGCAATTTCTGAGTGTCACTGTAGAGAGGGCCAAAGGAGAAGGAGGAGGAGGAGGAAGAGGAGAGAGAGAGAGAGAGAGAGAGAGAGAGAGAGAGAAAGAGAGAGATAGATCAGCATTCCAGCATAGGTACTGTAAGGTGACTGAGCTGTGAATGGGAGAATGTGAGTCCAAATAATTAGGTGTTTGTGACCAAGCTTGCTCCTTCTTATAGACTGAGCTCTGTGCAGAGGGTGGAGTTTTTCCTTGTCCTGGCAGGAAGCACTGGTAGACTGTTCGCAAAGAGGCTGTCTGGTTTTCTGGAGCTTGAATTCAATAGATTCCAAATTTCATTTGTACTTAGTGCCAAAATATGTTGCTGCTCTGATGTAGTTCAGACTTAATGGAGCCAAAAATCATACACCCAAATCCACTTTGATGAGCTGAGAATGAATTTGGCATCTGTGAGGCTCTCAGTCCCACCATGAAGACACTTCCTTGATGCAGGGCGGGGGGGCGCGTGGAGAGCAGGTGTCAGCTCTCGGCATCAGCTGCATCTGAGTCAGCACCTCTCTGACGGAGCGCTGAGCATTGCTGCAAGCCCTGCCTCTGCGGCTGCCCTTTGAACAGTCAAACCAGCTGAGTGTGGGCACTTGCATGCACCCGCTACCTGTAGACCTTTGGTGGGTCCTGTATGTGCAGGACCCACAAGGATACTTCCTGTGGAAATGCTGTAGACTTCCTGTGGAAATGTTGGCGACTGTCTTGGTTTCATTTCAGTTCATACAATTAAAAAATATTCCAATCCGAAGTGTGGTGGTTTGAAGGAGAATGGTCGCCATAGTCTCAGATGTTTGGATGCTCAGGACCCAGTTGATGGAACTGTTTGGGAAGGATTAGGAGGTGTGGACTTGTTGGAGGAAGTGTGTCATTGGAGGTGGGCTTCAGGCCTTTAAAAGCCCAAAGCCCCCCTCTCTCTGTCTCTCTCTTCTTTCCTCCCTCTCCCTTCTTGTGTTGCTGCCTCAAAATGTATGCCCTCAGCTACTGCTCTAGCAGCTTGCTTGCCTGCTGCCATGCTTCCCGCCATGACGGTCAGCGACTCTAATTATTTGAACTCATAAGACTCCAAATTAAATGCTTTCTTTTTTATAAGTTTCCTTGGTTATGGTGCTTTATCATAGCAGCAGGATAGTAATTAAGACAAAAGTCAACATAGGGGAGGAGGAAAGGGTTTGTTAGGCTTATAATTCCAGGTCGCAGGTCATCACTGAGGGAACTCAAGGCAGGAACCTGAAAGTGGTCCTGACTGCTATTGCACAAAGCATTACCTCCACAAGGGACCTCACTTCATAGCCAAAGAAGTGCCAAGGGAGCTATGGAGGATGATGTTGGCTGGCCAGCAGCTGGGTTTATGTTACGTTGCTATGTCAGGACCACCTGCCTAAGGGACGGTGCTATGCACATCGGGCTGTACTCCGTTGCAACAACGAACACCCAATCCAAGCCCTGATAGGCAAGCCCTGATAGGCTGATTTGATCTAGGTAATTCTTTTAGCTTTTTTTATTATTTTATTTGTTTATTATTTATACAGTATTTGACCTGCATATATGCCTGCATGCCAGAAGAGGGCACCAGATCTCATCTTAGATGGTTATGAGCCACCATGTGGTTGCTGGGAATTGAACTCAGGACCTTTGGAAGTATAGCCAATGTTCTTAACCTCTGAGCCATTTCTTCAGCTCTCTTTTAGCTTCTTAAAGCTAACTAGGACAGTGACAACTTACAGATTTTCAGGTTTGGGGGGGGGGGTGTCTGGTGCCTTTCTGTTTAAGTCTTCACTTTGCTTGTCGCCAAACACTGACCAGGTCATTTTTTCTGATATGAAGGCTGATAGGACAGCCTTTCGCACACCTTGTGTGTTTGCCCCAGAGTCCTTTTGCCAGCAGCCCCGTTCTAAACGCTGAGCCTGCCCTAGCATCTTTCCACTACCCCCTCCCACTCCTCCCTCAAGTAGCTGACATCCTCCTGGACCATATGATAAATGAGAAAACCCTCTGGAGCTCTGAGCTGAGAACAAGGTGGCATGAGCGACATCACGCATCTAGGTGGCAAAACTGCTCCCCAAGGAAAGACAACTTGGATTGAATCAAACACCAGAAGAGGCCACACTCAGCTGCCAAACCTCCTAAAGATAAATATTAGTTATTTTTACCTAAACGCTGGTGAAGTGCAAAGGATGCTCTTATAACCCTTGTTTCTAAAAGCCATGGCATCTTCCTACCTTTCCAGAGAGCCATTGAAACTGGGGAGTCTGCTGGTTCTCAGAGCCACACCTCGCTGGAAGACCCAGGCTCTTGGCCAGGCTGCTTCTCAGCAAGGAGCTCTAGTTAAAACGTGACTCAGCGTTAATCCCACCTGCTCTTTAGCACACATGCACACCTCTGTGAGCCACTGAGGTGCCAGAGCACAGCTCCTGTTGATTGCAGTCCTGACCTATATATTTCCTAGAACCTAGTTACTCTGTGCCCCGGCTCTTTAAGTCTGGTATCGGAGTGAGACATGGCCGTGCCATATGTCAAGTGCCAGATTTCTCCTGTGTCAACAGCACCTGCCCGGGCCTGTGAAGGTTGTTCACTTCCTTCGCTAACCTAGGAGAGCTATTGGGTGGGAAGTATTTACCTTCCTCCTGTGTGTCACTGCAGCCTTCCTACCAGCACTCATAGTGCCTGGCTTGTCCCAGCAGATGCGATGCATCCCAGATCTGTCTCCTCTATCTCCCCCTGACCTTGTCACTGTAGCATCAGTTAGGACTGGACGTAATCTATGTATCCTCTGAGCAGTATGTATGCCAAACTGACTTCGCTCTGGTGGAGTTGCTGTAGGCAGCACACCTGGTTGTCAAAGGTCCTGCGGGTTCCTGATGCAGAAGCCATGGGCTATTCAGAAACAGTACAATCCTGGGCTTTGTCCATGTGCTTCCCTCAGATACCAGTACTGAGGGAACTGGAAAGATGGAAGGTGCACATGAAGGAGACTTAGCAGTGTGCCTGGTATCAGAGAGACACTCCTCTTGAGCTCCGTCTTAGTGACTGCCCCTTCTGTGCCTTCCTGCTCTCTGCTGGACCTCTCTGCATTGTCTGTCCTCCCCGCT
Organism: Psammomys obesus; assembly: GCF_907164565.1. Lineage (NCBI taxonomy): Eukaryota > Metazoa > Chordata > Mammalia > Rodentia > Muridae > Psammomys > Psammomys obesus. Next base: position 12,860,847 of record NW_026596057.1, on the reverse strand, counting down.
TTGGCCTGTGTCTCCTGCCTTCTGGAGCATCGCTAGTCTCTTCCTCAGCCTTGTCACTCCTGGCCTTGCCACTTGTGGCCTGACATCTGGGTCAGTTGCAGGATCTTTTTCTCATTTGACTTTGTTTCCAGAAGAGCCCCATGAGCAGGTCCCAGCCCCTGGCTGTTCATCCTCATGACTAATATCAAAGAAAACTTCCCAGCAAACTGTTTCTCTTTGTGGGCACAGTTTTCTGAGCCAGCTAATGCTGAGGGGGTTTCCTCTCATGGTACTTTCTCCCTGGTCCATCTAGTGTGAGGGCCTTGAGTCCTTTTGCTGTGTAGCCATTTCCTCTATAGCCAAATATCTCCTACAGGAGGGAGACAAGACACTTATATAACATGGCAGGCTCAGGAAGCCTGGAAATTGACAAGACACATGAGGCTCCTAGAGTTATATAAGCAGTGATAATAGCTGGGGAAGAAGCTGTCTGCAGGTTTTGAAGGAGCGCCAGGGGGATGGTTTAGTTGCCACCCATGCTGGGGTGAACTTTTCAGTGATACAGCTGCCTTTGAGTCACCCAGGAAGAAGTAGGTAACCCCAAATAGACTCACCATCTCCCTAAGCTAGACTTGGGTGGAACCATTCTTCAGTCTGTTCTGTAATTGGTGTCCCATCCTGGGTAAACGTCTGTTCATAGCTCTCTAGAAAAAAGTCATGTGACATTCATTCTTTAAGAGGGTGATTCTGTTTTCCAGATTCTCTTGATGAGGCCTCAGGCATAGCTGCACTCTGTCACCCTCCTTCTGAGCTCTTCCTCACACATGCTCTCAAGATTGTGAACGCCAGCACTGAGCCTCAGCCTGTTTCAGCTGCGGCCCTAGGTCAGCCTCCGGGTGTCTGTTCCTCAACAGATTGCCCCAGCTTGGCTAATGCAGATTTCAGGCCAGCCAGTGGCGCATGGTTTCTTTTTTGGAAGAGGGGAGTGGCTCAGACACAGACAGACAGACACTCTGGCTGTCACTGTTAAAGAGTGACTTTCACCTGCCCCCAAGGAGGGGGTGAAACTTGGATCTTTGGGTTAAATGCTTCTCTGTTTGGCCCCACAAGTCTTTTTTTGCAGGTGGAGTCTGGAATCCAGGCCTGAACAGTGGGTTAGTGCTCTGTAAATTGGGCACAGTCCCTATTCTCAAGGAGCGTGGGTCTAAAGGAAAGAGAAGGCATGCTACATTGCCACCTGGAGTGCTACTTGCTGGCCCCAGGACACGCTGTGGAGGCCCTTACACACCCACTTCACTTTTCTCTGGGCGTGAGAAGCCTGGTACTTAGCTGTGTTCTTCACTGAAGACACTTCAGACCAGAAGCCTTTGCAAATGGCACAATTAAAAGCTAAGTGGTAGGGCAAGTGTGTTTCAGACCAAGATGGTCAAGTTCTCCTCTCATTAGAGAATGGTTCAAAGGTACCCTGACAGGAACTGTTTCTACCACCGGGATGAAATCACCTGGCCATCATTGATGGCACGCACCGAGGGGAGGGAAGACAGGATCGCTGAAGCTTTGACATCTGCATTGCATTTTCTTTTTTGCCCATTTGGCTGGTCTGCCTATGCTTCTTCTACAAAGGGGGCTGGGCAGAAAGGAGTCCTGCAGGTGTTTAGAAAATCTTGCCCTTGGTGGGTCAGAGAGAGATCTTGGAGGTAATGAGGGTGGAATGGGATGGAAAGGATACAAGAACACAGGCTTTGGTTCTCCACAGCCAGGCCCTCTCTCTCCAGGCTGTGCTAGATTGGGATCCAGATCCTAGACTTGGGGTGGGGTGGGGCATCATCTGCTTTTAGGCTTTTCAGTGACCTAAGCTTGTAACGTTGCCCTGTTACTTCCTATAATGTTTTGATCAAGCCATATCAGAGGCACAACGGTCTTTCTTATCCAAAGGGGACAGAGGAGATGACGGAATCTCTGCTATGATTGTTGTGAGGTGGGCTGTGGAATGGGGAGTCTAGCTCTTCATTTTGTCCCCTCTTTCCATCTTCCACTATGTCACTAGCTCCCCCAGACTCTAAGATCCCAAGGGTCTACTAACCTGGCAGTCTATTGCTTTACTCTTCCCCTCTAATGGCAGCCAACTCCAAGGACAGTTTCCTCTTCGCCCCTTTGCTTATCAGTTGCAGGATCCACGGTGCTTTTGCAATGTTTAGGGCAAGGATGTTTCTGGCTTTATTCAGGCTGTATCCTGGTAAACAGCAGGCACTCAGTATTTGCTTAGTAAAATTCGTCAATTTGGGTAGGAAAGAGGAGAGAGCGAGAAAGAAGTGAGCACGGTGGGCACAGCCTTTACAGAAGGCTGCTCACTCCAGAAGCTTCTACCGGGCCACCGTCATGCTGTCCACATGGCTGCCGCTCTCCCTCTGCACAATCGGTAAGTTGCCACGTGGGCTTGGAGCCGGGTGCTCTGCTCCACACCCCCCTACAGGCCCTCAGACTTCTAGGTTGGTTAGGAGAGAGTGGAAAGAGATGTGATTTTCAACCATCATTCCAAGGTTGGGGAGTGAGGTCCCTTTCTCCACCCCCACAGGCTTCCACTGCACAGAACAGTGGCTGTGTCCAGAGGGCCAGTCCTGGGGAGAGGCGCCTTGAGGGTCTTCAGGGTGGAGGAGGTTGCTCTGAGGAAGGGAAGTGTGGGTTGGGTGGGAGGGAACAGCGCAGGGGAAAGTTGACTAGGTCCCTGGCAAATCAGCTCTAGGACTGCCTGCTAGTGGGGCCAGGGCCAAGCGTGGGGGTAGTATATGATTCTCCTAGAAGACTCCCTCACTGAGCACGGGACTAGAACCATGGCAGTGGCAGGGTGGTCCCCATCTAAAGATCTCCCTCTCGATAAGCACCCAGGTGGAAGCTGGGTGACCCATTAGACCTGAGGAAGATGACAACCTGGGCCCAAGTGACAGAGGACACAGTGGGAGTGGAGAGTTCCAGAAAGCTTGCTGTAGTTGATAAAATTTGCTGTGAGATTAGATTCCAGGGACTAGAACAGGATGGCCCACCTGTGACCCCAGGGTCTGTCCCAGGTTTGTTGTGGGTCCAAGGGGCTGGAGGTTCCCCACCCCCCACCAAACTGTTGGGTGTGATCCATTAGCTCCTAAAACCAATCTGGCGGGCCACTGCAAGAGAGCTTTAAAAATTAAATAAAGTAGCATTTTAAGAAAAATCGAAGTGAATCATATGAACAGAAAAAAAAAAATGTTTTCCCCCTTCTTTCTTGGGCACAGGGAGCCTCCAGCTGTCTCCCGTGACAGGCAGCTTCATCCGCTCTGGTGGGTACTACAGCTTTACTCCTGGCGAATGCCTGCCAGTCCTTTCTTCTCCTCTGCCCCGTCTTGCATGCTTGGGTCTCTTTCTCCAGTCTGGTATCCAGGCCCAAGGCTGATTTTCTTATTCTAGGGACTCTAAGACCTCAATAGCAAGCTCCTCTACTCTGCAGTGTCGGCAGCATGGACAAGTCCTCCCCTGCTAGACCCTGGAAAGTGGCTGGAGCCAGGGAGGGAAGGAAGGGGTGAACACTGGGATTTTAGGGCACAGGTGAGGTTCCTGGCAGTTTTCTGCCTCTCACCTTCTATCTCTATCTCCATACTCTTCTTCAACGGATGGAGTACTTTTGGTATACCTAGTTGGGGATTAGAGATGTAATGGCAATTATATGGGATTAGAGATATAAAATGTTTGCTCTTGTCTCCCAAGTTGCCTGGTGGAGACAACACAAGCAAAATAAGCACTTTTCCCCAGAAGCATCTGAAGAAGTCGATGCTGGCCCCAGCAAGCACATCCCTGCCCTATGCCAGCGTATACATGAAACACCGTCTGGTGCCTCCTTTCCCAGTTAGAGTTCCTGGTAGAGAACTGTGCTACGCTGTGGCTAGGGATCTGGACCTGGGAACCACACAGTTGTTCTGGATTGGCTCCCTTTCCCACTTAGTGGCCTTAGTCATCTACTCAACTCTGTCATTTGGAGCGGATATAATGAACTCTTAAGTGCTCAGAAAAGGTCAATGAGCTAAATGGCACATCACACATACGTGTGCAGTAAACACTGATGGTTGCTGTTACTCACCGGGCGGAGGAAAGGAGAAAGTAAAAGAATCAAAAAATAGGGAAGTAGCATGGCCGATCCTTCTACGCCAAGGTCCAGAGGCAGAGCTGGGTGTGAGTGGAGGTCAGAGGGGAGGGCTGCACTGGAAAAGGAGACACCTACTGGGGTACGGCTGAGATCTCTTGGGGGACAAGGGTGAAGGGGGGTAGGCAGTCACGTAGCTTCTCCTGCCCCAGCTCTCCAACTGCTGAGCAGCAGTAAGACCTTCTCTCGGGTGGAGGAGCCTTGGACCTGGAAGGAGGCCCTGCGGTACTGCCGGGAGTATTGCACAGACCTCGCAGACCTGGAGAGCATCAACAGCCTTATGGACATCATGGAGGTGTACTCCTACACCAGCGGTACCCAGGCATGGATTGGCCTCTTCTACGATATGCGCCTCTCTGACCTGAGCTGGTCTAGTGGCTCCACCTTCACCATCCCAACATGGGTCCAGGATGGCATCTGTGCTACTCTGTACTCGAGGGCGATGTTCCCCGCCCTCGGGGCTGCCTCCTGCACAGATCAGAAGCCCTTCATTTGCTATTATGGTGTGTTCAGATTAATATTCTGGGCCTGTTCTTGAGGACTCTTGTCTCTTGAGGACTGTTATGGGGGAGGGGGAGAGGAAGAGAGTAGTGTGTGTTTTAGGGGGGCATCTATGAGAGTCACAGATGCTCCCTTACTTTTTTCATATTTCCTCTCCGGGACCTTAGTTCATATAATCTATTCCCAAGACACTACCAAAGACCTGGGTGTAAATAAGGATGGAAGAAATAAAATCTGGAATGTTCCATTCTATCTTTTCCATCTGCCAATGAAAGATCTGATCAAAGAAGGAGATGGGAAAGATAGGTTGGAGGGGCCTTTATCTATGCAGAAAGGAGAGCAGAACTCAGCCTTGCCTCATGAAGCCCTGGGTATGCTCTATTGATTTAGTGGGGATGGCAGAGTAGAACATTCAGTTCATGAGACCTTTTGCTACTTGCTAAGGCGTGGGTAGGACCAACTCCAGACCGTGTTACTGAAGGTCTGCCATCAGCTGGTCATGGTGCTGGCTCTGGAGGACACCTCAGCTTGGTGTTCCACCTATGCCTTCTGTCCCCTGGAGCTACCACTATCGCTGTCCTCTTGCTGGTGCTTGGAGGTCACATAGAGGTGTGGTTGTGGACAGAACTGCATTTCCCTGGCAAAAGTGACAACTTCTGCCTCTCTCGGCAAGCCAGGGCTCAGCACAATTCTATTGCCACCATTATTGCCCAGATAATCGCATGGAGGTCAACCTGCCATTTCCTATGCCATAGCCACACCATGCTTGCCACGAAGCCCTGCAACAGAGGCCCATGGTGGCCTTGGTTTTAACTTTAGATTCCAAGGGAATTTAACGATTTCCAGGGGTGGCCAGTGGTTCCGATAGGAATCCCTGCCAAACCCGGAGCTGTGTATGATGGACTTCCTCCTGATTCCTCCACTGTCTTAGACCTCGACTATAAAACCTTCTGACATCACTCAGTTTTCTCCAGTCCTGTGGGCCCATTGTGAGTGCATGGGCCAAATCACTGCTCAGTTCTGAGGCTGCCCTGTGGCTCCTGCCATGTGTTGTCTGAATAGTTTTAACACACAGGATAACCTCCTTACAATACACTCAGCGGACCTTCAGAGCACTTGGGATACCATTCTTTTCACAGACAACCATGCCTGTGTGGTCTCTTTGGCCTCATCCCTTTTTCTAGCTGTGGTGTATTGACTTATTTCTGTCCCCCAATCCACACAGCTCCTTTCTGCAGTTGGCTGTTGTGCTCACCCTCTTGGGACTAGGTGGCTCACATTCTCTTCAAAAGCAAAGACTCTCCTTGTGCTATTTCTACCATTTTCCTAGGGAATGGCACCAGGCATACAATAGGTGCTTAATCTATGCGTACTGAATGAATATAGAATAACTAAGCCCACCTTCGAACTTCTCTTGGCTCTGGGGCAGTTCTCACTCTCTACCCCATAATTTGAAGTCTGCTTCTGTTTTACAGACCCCGCTGTAGGGCACCGCAGCTCCTCGGAGTCCTCTCTCAAGGACCTGACCACTCTTCCAGAGGAAGGTAACTCACCTGGCTCCACCTCCCCTTTCCTGGAATCTTGGCTTATTCTGCTCTGGGCTCATCTCCCTGTACCAGCACACAGGGTGTGGGTCACCATGGTCCCCTCCACTCCCACCTTTCCTACCTGACCTGAGGTTTGGCTTTGAGGTGCCCAGGCTGAAACCCAGGCCTGATGGGGGCAATTCCTGCACAGAAGGGAAGGCAACTAGCCGCAGGTCTCATAATAGTGTATAACCAGCTGCAATCCTGCCACCTGGGTCTTCCTCTGCGAATTGGGATTTGGGGGATGAGTGGGCAGGACCTCTTCACAATTCGGGTCCTTGCCCTATGCTTAGAGAAGGCTACTTCTCTCAAGATTCCTGCCCCTTGGACAACACTGCCCTGGTGTTTAAAAGGAAGGTTTCTTTTTATCTGAAAACACATACACATACACACACACACACACACACACACACACACACACAAAAAAAAAAACTAAAAAAAAAACTGTTAAAAGAAATAGTCACTGCATCTATGTTCAAGGCTTGTTCTCTGTTATAGAATGTGGAGTGAAATGGCAAAGGCTTCTAAGGCAGGCAGACCTGTGCTTTAATACCATCTTGAGATTGAGTTTGGGGTGAACTATCACCTCTTTTACCTATGCTTCTCAGGGTGACAGTGAAAACCAAGGAGTGACACAGGCCAAGGCTGGCACATACTAGGGGCATAAAATATAGAATAATTTAAAAAGATTAGTTTTGGGGTTGGTAAGATGGCTCAGTCCTGGGTAAAGGTGCTCACTGCCAAGTCTGATGAGTTCAGTCACTGGGACACACATAGTGGAGAGAGAGAACTGATTTCTGCAAGTTATCTTCTGACCTTCATGCGTGTGCTATGTCCTGCACAAGTGCACAATTAAATGTGTGGGGTGGGGATCCATTTAGATAGGGAAACAGCCAAGCCTTACTGGGCTGAGGTGAGCAGATGCATGCCAGGGAGTAGGGAAGGGCTCTCGTTTGAATGGGAGGATATGACTCCAGATTCTGTAAACAGTGCTTTCTTTATCCAAACCTCCAGAACCATCCCAGGTGGAGCTGCGGTGGCTCACACCTTTTCCAAAACTTCCGTTGCTAGGAGGCAGAGAGGCGTGGCTTGAAGGGGCCTCTCAGGGCGGGGAGCCTGCCTCTGGGACCTGAAGCAACCCAGCCTGTGAAGGGAGGTAGTGCGGGGGAGGCTATCATCTTATCTGCCTGACCTCACGAGGAGCAGAGCTGCTGGGAATAGCCTGCTCTGCTTCCAGCCCACCAGATTTGAGCTAATGCGGTTGCCTCCTAGGGATTCTCTCTCTCTCTCTCAACTAAGACTGTCTAATTCCCATCATAGGAATGACCTATTACTATCTCCCGAATAGTGCCTATCATTTTATTAAGTGCTAATGTGTGGTTTTATGTAATCCTGGTCTTAGGTATGATTATTTCTATTGGACAGATGAAACACCTAAAACTTAAATTTAACTTGTAAAAACCACACAGCTGTAATAGAGCCCTTTCCTTAATGATTCCCCACACCAGCTACTGCTATGATATCTCACTCATTCTTCCAACTTGGTGGTATCCTTAGAAAACGGTGGTCTTGATCAAATCTAACCCCTGAGGATCCAGGTCAAACCAGCTCTTTCCTTAGGCAACGGCGACTGGGATGTCTGAGAACCTGGAACTTAGGCTTAAGGTCTCTGTATTCTTTGACTCCAGCCAAGGTCAAGATTGGTGGACAGATCTTCATTCGGATTGTTAAACAAACCATGTCATGGCTCCTGGCTCTGAACTACTGTCGCAACCACTACACAGACCTAGCCGATCTGCAGAGAGTGACTGATGAGGACAGAGAAGCCCTCCAGTCCATCACAAGTGATGTTGATGCCTGGATTGGCCTCTACTTCAATATAAAGATCAATCTGACCTGGTCCAGTGACTTGGGATCCAGCGTCCCTGAGTGGCTACAGCCAATACCCATATTTGGCCAAGGACTGTGTGCAGGACTCCGTACATTTGCGAATCACCCGCAGATTTATGCAGTGACTTGCCACACGTTGATGCCTTTCATCTGCTTCTATGGTACGTGAGGGTCCACTTGGCTGAGGTTAAAATAAATTTATTAGACAGTGGAGGGTACTCAGGATAGATCTAAGCACGCACTTAAAGGCTTTGAGGATAAAAGAATTCTATCAGCAACAAGTTAGTCATCCTATAAATAACCACGGGCCTGAGCTTTATAACCAGGCAGGCTTTACCACTTTTTAGAAGACAGGCAGAATCTGAATTCCCCTTTCCTCATCTGGACAACATACAAATTGGGATTGAGGACATTCACCCCACAGGATGGCTGAAGGCGGGATGACTGTGGAGATCTTGACACAGAGCAACCGCATTGCTAATAGCAGCTATGGCCACTGAATTCCAGAGCAGCAGGGGTACTCTGCATCCTGTACAGAACATGCCTCCTCAGTGATGGGCCTCCCATCTTGCCCTTTGCTTTCAGCCTCCCTCCTTGTGTTGTACCTTTATTGAGAGAGAATCCACATACCTTAAGACAACCATTTTTAAAATTTAATTTTATTTATATATTTATTTATCACAATTTATTCACTTTGTATCCCCGCTGCAGCCCCCTCCCTCGTTTCCTCCCAGTTCCACCCAACCTCCCTCTTCTCCCCCTATGCCCTTTCCCTAGTCCCCTGATAGAGGAGGACCTCCTCCCCTTCCATCTGATCCTAATCTATCAGGTCTCATCAGGACTGGCTGCATCATCTTCCTCTGTGGCCTGGCAAAGCTGCACCCCCCAGGGGGAGGTGATCAAAGAGCCTGCACTGAGTTCATATCAAGAGACAGCCCCTTAAGACAATCTTTTAAAGTGTACAATTCAGTGGTTTTTACTGTTTGCATGCTTGTTCAGCCATCATCACTGTCCACCTTAATGACATTTTCATCACCCTCAAAAGTCCTTGTTGACTCACAGTCATGTCCTACCTTCCCCTTGGCAACCAAAACAGCCGTTATGTCTCTGTGGATTTGCCTATTTGTGGCTGTTTCTTTTTATTTTGGATTTGAAGACGATCTTGTCCTTTATCTATAAAATGAGCATTTCTCGATGAGCTGTTATGAAGATTTACGGTGAAAGGACGTGTGCAGTGATTTGCAGAAAATATGCAGTGGCTGGGTCCCCTGACAGTGTTGCTATGGTGGAAGCTGACTGGTGGCGTCTGCTGGGGCTTTCCATGGGGTTGGTGTGACAGGGCCTGCCCTTACACTCATTGTTTTCTCATAGACCCCTCAATTGGACATCGGAAGTCTGCAGAGATGCCTTCACTCATTGATACTTCCTCCCATGAAGGGACTCACCCCTCAAGAGTTACTACCAGGACAACCTCTTGGCCAAACGCAGGTACTCTGAGTCTTCTGGGCCTAGGAAACTGGAGAAAATGCTTGGTCCACACACACACAGCAGCGCAGGGTGGAGCGCACGTGATTGGCTGTCCCTGAAGTGCTAATGAGAGATGAGTGCAAGAGAGATGAAGTATGCCAATTGTTGACAACCAATTACTACTTACACCAATGAGGCTTTCTGCTCCTCTTCCTCTGACTGCTTGGCTAACTAAGGGTAGGAAAATGAGGAACTGGTTTGCCACAAACATTCTTCTTTGTGGGCTTCTGAAGATGAAGCTCTAGGGCCAGGAGGCTCAAGAGAGGCTGTGTAGTCTCTTAGGTGCAGAAATAAAGGCCTGGGACAGATGGGGACAGATGCCCGAGTGCTTCCTGGAGAACAGTCAGAGAGGCCTTGGAGGGAAGCACAACAAAGGAGATCCATCCAGTTCCTTCTCCGAGTGTGCTCCTCTGCTGGGAAAGAGGCATGAGCTGTTGGGGTTTTGTGACGTGGTTATAAGTTAGGGTGGTTGACCAAGACCCAATAATAGGGGACAAATACAACCAAAAAGAGCCCACAACAAAAGCAGGACTCATTCTGATGGAGCTCACAGCCAACCAGGGAAAAGCTGGTGTTTAGTATAGTTAGAGGCATGACAGAGACACGGAGAACAGGAGTCAACCAGCCACTGCAATAGCAGCGGGTTTTAGGAGTGATTTTAGAAGGATGAAAAGGTTAGCAGGTGGGTGGGTGGGGATACCTCCTCTTTCCTGCTGGCAGGCTTGTGTGCTGCTCTCACTGGGAGGTAGAGGAGGCATGGCTCCTTTGGTTTGAAAAGCTGGGTTGAGGCCTTCTGCTTCCTTTGAAGTCTAACCCAGCGTCCATCGTGTTGTCTCAGGCCCATACTTACCTGATGACTTAAATAGGTTTAGAAAGCCTTGTCTTCTCAGTCTGCCTTCAACAGGTGAATAACCCAGGTGTGGCAGAAACCAGGGCCTGACGCTATGATCTTCTCTTGGACCTGCCCCATTGGGGATACTAGGAGTTCCTGACCTGTGGCTAGGGCCTTGAAAAAGGTCCTGTGCCCAGTACATCCCACATAAATCTTGTCTCTTTCCATAGGGACAGGCACTGGCCCCATAGGCGCCTCCCAAGCACTGGTTTCAGCAACCGGGATCCCGCAGCGAGTGAGTCATGGACCAATGGCGGTCAGCTCTGCTACCTGTGGCTTCAGCACCTGTGATACCACATCCACCGCCACCACCACTGTGGGCCTCACCTCCCTCCAGCCTCAGGGGAAAATTTCATTAAGTCCTCTGACGACCCCTGCACCCTCAGGAGGTACCTTTGTTTGAGAAGGGCTCACAAGCCCATTGGTCACTGCTCATAGCTTGTCTTCACACTCTGAGCACCCACGAAGCAGTCTGGTTCTGGGAGAAGGGCCCAGCACCCCACTGCTAACTTCTCAGAGCTTGTCCTTAGACCTTGGGCCCTAGGGAAGTAACTTTGTTTTGGAAGAAAAGTCCATGACACCCCTGGTTGATCACTTGCCAGAACCATATCCTTGTACCTTGTATCCCCAGACAGCTTTTAAGTCCTCTGTGGGTCTTGCATCCTTGACACTAGCCCACACTGGTTGTGTGTCTCGAGAAAGTGGATTGGTTCACCAGGAAGTAGCCTGGGACCCCAGATTACCAATGCCAATTGTACTGCAAAGTCTATGTACCAGGGGTCCCTGTAACTAGAGTTCACGGCTACAATGGAGGTAGCCACAAGCCTCTGTCTCAGCTCCACCCATAATGCATCAGTCATTTTCATGTTGGCAATGTTCTCTGAGTCCTCCTCATTCAGCTAGTCCCATAGCTCAGAGGCTCTGTTTTGCTTGGTAGAGACGAAAGAAAGAGCTACGGAGGCATCTGTCTCAAGGAGCCCAGCAGAGACTCAAAGAAATGGGCCCTATCATTCTACAGACTGGAGCCTGGATGCCAGCATCAAGCCTGCTGGGAGCCTGCCAAGAATTACTACAGGTGCTCAAGTGCTTCACTGGGTGGTCGGGCACCCCTGCCCACAAGTTCCTCTGGGACACCGGCAGCCAGATACCAAATTGTAAAGTGTGGAGCCAAGCGCAGGACTCGAATGGCTAGGCAGGGCAGCACTGCAGGCCTCTCTATAAGGAATCCTGTCTGGCCAGCACCAGCTTATGAGTCCATTTCCTTGATCAAGTAGGATAGAGATGGGGTAAGACAGGAAGATTTAGAAGACTCCACCTTTAAGAGCTGAAGTCTGACAGTCAAAACTGGAATGGTGGCTCTGTAATGTATTGTGCACAGCCTTAGAAAACCAATTTTTCTCTCTTCCCTCTCCTCTTTTTTCCCATTTATTCTCTTTTGAGGTAAAGTCTCACTCCATGGCTTCAAACTCACTGCAATCCTCCTGTCTCAACTTCCTAACTAGGATTACAGAAACAAACCACTACATCCATCTCTGTAACTTTCTTAACTTCTCTGAATCTCATTTCTCTCATGTCTAAAACAAAGAAAGTATCAGTGTGATCTAGTACCTCTCAATGCTTGGTTCCGGCAGACAGGAAATGCAGTTATTACCATCTCAATATCAATTCACTAATCACATTTAGTGTCCTTCCTTAGCAGGTATGCAAGGCTCACTCTCATGTCATCACACATGCTGATCAGCTATGCACTTGAGTATTGCAGTCTCTCCTGGGCCAGGGCTGTTTGTTCTTCCCTTTTTCCATTCTTTGAGCTTTGTTTTATGCAAGAGCTCTCTTCTGAACACCTGCCTTCACTGTGGATACTGTGTGTGTCAACCAGGGTGAGCAAGTACTTGCCTCCTGCTTTTAGACAAAGGCAATCTGACAGGAAGAGATGCAGGCAACTGGGACAGCTTATGAGCACATGAAGTATAAACCAAAGCAGAAAGCGACTCATTCTTTGGACAAAGGTTATGAGTATCAGGCAGTAAAATCTGGAAGTTCTTCCTTACTGAAAGAACAGTATGGGCCAAGATAGACAGGTTGAAGTGTCAGGTTAGTCTGGATTGCAAAGCAGGCTAAGGCGGTTACCATACAGGTTACAATTTGGAGGAAGGAGTAAGTAGCAGGGATGAGGTAAAAGAGGACTGTGGCCAAATTCTGAAGGACTTGAACCTGCAGTCAACAATGCTACCAGAAGGTTTCAGAAAATGAGCAAAATGCTCAGATCTATATTTATTGGTGGTCGGTGACATGAGGCCATGCTTGTTATTAGGATGCTAAAAGAAAACAGCAGGACTCAGCATGTATATAACACAGTATTCACAGGGAGAGGAAGCATCAAGCAAAGGTTAAAAATAAAAAAAAAGATCAGGAGGACATTTGTAAAACTGTGCTTATGAGTGTTCCCTCACCTCTGTGTTTCTCAATCTAAACAACTTGTTCACTTATGAAAGAGATGTGTAAGTCTTTCAATAAGGCAAGGTGGGCTGGTGGAGAGAAGGGCCAAAGTAGAGAACAGCCTGCGTGAGGAGGCTGAGGCAGTGGTGAGGTTAGGAGGGACACGAAACCTAGATCTGTATTAGTCACAAGTGATACTGCTCAACAAAGACCAACACAAATACATTAAGAGAACTCCTGCCTTTGTTCACGAAGTCAGAAGTCCAACTTTTAAAGTTGGCTCAAGTTTTATTTTAAAATGTATTTCTTCATCTAACAACAGTATGACAAAGATTTAAAGGCAGTAATAGTGAGAACGCGGGAAGGACATCCATGACAATACCGTAGGCTGTCAGCTGGTGCTGCCAGCCTGGCAAGGTGTTTCTGTTTTAAAATAGGCGTCTTTGCCTACAGTCTACATGTAGAAACTGATAAAGAGAATAAGACTGCAAAGTAAACACACACACACCAGCACCGTTCATTGCACTGAAAATTAGAAGCGATCTAATGTCAACTGAGAGAAGACTGCTTAAGTCATATCACACTTGAAATACTACAGTCTTTTAAAGAGTAACGCAGACTTTTCATTTTAAATAAAAAATTCAACCTGTGAAAGGTATTTTCTAGCAAACAATGTTGGCTTTTCTTACGGCTGAGGCATTTTCCTTAAATAATTTATAGTAGTAGATCTCTAAATGTGAATACATCCATATTTGGAGGTGGGGTAATTGCAGAAAAAGGAGAAACACAGGATTTGGTGACTGAAGGGGACAGTAACAGAGGACTCCTGGTCTCTGGTGGGAGTGCCTAGTGTATGCCCAGAAGAGGTTAAGCTTGGTTTGGGGAACTGCAGTGGGGGAGATGTCAAAGCCACTCTGGCTACCACTGGCGGAGGCTGTGCAGTTCACCTGATAAAATGGACTACTGGGCTCCCTGGCCTAAGCGCTACTAAAAGAAAATAAGCTGGACCTGATGTCAAACCTCATGCTATTGCTCAAGCCCCAAGAGCCTGATGCTGGAACACTTTCTGGATGATGGGATACCAGCTCCAGAGAAGTGAGGAATAAACCTGGGGGCAAGCGAAGGACTGGCAGGTGTGAGCAACTGTGCACAGGAGGGCTGCCTTTGCCTGTCTTCTGGCTCACAGTCACCAGTTCAGACCCCTGGATTCCTGGCTCCATTTACAATGAATTCCTTTATTCTTTCTTTCTTGTAGCTGTGACCAGCACAGAGGGTGGCACACATATAGGAGCTATAACTATTACCACTCAGACCCAACATATGAGCTTACATAAGTACCCAGAGTATGAAGAGAAACCACCAGCAGCAGAATCGGGTAACTAACTGCCTCTGATTGCCAACCTCACCGTCTAACAGCCCAGGATTGAAAAATGGACAGTTATTCCTAGCCCAGGATACTTGGGAGGCTTCCTAGGAGAGATAACGTGAAATCTTACGTAGGCAATAGGGACAGGAAAAAAGCCGTGTGACTTCTGCAAGTGTAGTGGGGGAGGCAAGCACCCCAGGTTCCGTGGTCTTTCTTATCTTCAAAAGGTGCTCAGTAGAAGCTGCCCTGTATCGTACGGTTGCTGTGAACACACAAGGTACTTAGGCAAAGGAGCACTGTAAGCTATCAAAAGCTATGCAAATGAATGTCCTACTATGAGACTGTAGTTTCTGTCAGTAAATTATGGTGGACATGTAGCAAAGACTGAACTTAACTGTTAGTTCAGAGAACTTCTTTGGAGTTTTTTGGAGTAGGAAACCCAAGGGAAGGTGAAATTCCAGCAGGAACAGATGACCAAGAACATCTGTATAATAGATTTATGAAAAGTGAGACGATCACAGGAGAGCTAGGTGCCCACGCTGTGGGAAGAGAGCTGATACTGCTCTAAAACAGAACTTTCTTTTTTGGGGGTAGAAGAGCAATAGTTAGTGGGGTTAATTGTGGACAAGCATTGTCCTGCTCAGCCATTTCCTTCTTTCTGCCTTTGAAATCTTCTGTTACCATGTAGCACCTGTAGTATCCAATGGGTACCCCTAACTTCCAAGAACTGGGAAGTCCAAGTGGCAATGGGTATCATTCTTCTGAACCACGGAACGTTTTCTTTTCCAGAGCACTCCTTTGGAATCTTGAAAGCAGATTTTACCATCCCAACACTGGGGGATCCAGGAGAGATGAAAGACCAACTTTTGAGTGAGGTGAGATGTCTAGCTTTTTGAACTTTGATCGTTCAGGTGACAGTCATGCAAAGCAGTATTGTCAAAACCAATCTATTAAGAAAGTCGGGGCTGAGGAGGTGTGACAGCTGGTGAAGTGCTTGCTATGCATGAGGAGCCGAGTTTGATCATGTGAAAAAGCCAGATGTGGAGGTGCATGCCTGTACTCTCCGTGCTCAGGCCTCTGGGTCCCTGCACCTGACTAATCTAGTTGAATGGGGGCGCTCTAGGTCAGCAAGATGGCTCTGTAGGTTGAGTGCCATCGAGGAAGACAGTCAACACGACCCCTGGCTTCCATACGGACAGCCACACACCAGCATGCGCATCCTCCCCCATGCCCTCCAGACACGAAGACAAAGCTTTGGAAACGGAGCTCACTGTGTCTGCTCCAAGTGGTAAGCTGGCTGCTTGCTGGCATTGTTTTGGAGACACCCCCCCCCCCCCTTTTTTAAAGCCTAAAATTTTCCCTGAGCTCTCCATTTAGTCAAGACAGCATGGTCAGAAGGACCTAAGCTTAAGTCTTGTCTTCCCACTCTTTTTTTTTATTTTTATTTTTTATTTTTGGTTTGTGTGTGTAACCTGGGCAAGATACTCAAGTCTTTCTGAACCCCAGTTTCATCAAGAAATTCATGTGGTCGGTATCACAACTACATGATACATTCTATATAAAATCTTAAACTGTCTAGTACACAGTTATTGTTGTTATTATCTATTATTAGCATCATCACTATAATAATTAACCTGATAACTGAACATAATTTGAGAACACATTTCTCAAGGGTGAAAGTTCCCTACAGGTCATCTTACTGCTAGACATGTATCTATCACGAATCATAACTGCCTAGATAGGAAGATACACACACATAGGAAGAAAGAGCACATAGGTAATCCTTTCTGGAATTTCACAAAAGCAAGTTTCTAGAAAGACTAGTAGTGTTGGGTGCCTGTGCAAGTTCATGTACATGCTGGCTAACGGTAGGGAGGAGACCTGGGAGACTCTGATACATTTGCTACTGAAAGAACAAAAGCAAATGATACAATTCAGCACCTGATGAGTTTCCCAGCAACATTTCAAGTAATAAAAACACAATGCTACAAAGGACAGGGGGAAACAATTTTGAGTTTTCTGTTTTTGTTTACTGCTTAAGGTCAGAGGTATTTTCTCTGGTCCTGGGCCTTTCTGTGCTTTCTGGAGGGGTAGTGATTGAAACTTTAGATGCTAAACTAGAAGTATCTATATTATGTGTTAAACTGGAGCCAAATGAGGAAACTGGGTTTAAATTCTTAAATCCCACCTCTTGCTTAACTTTGTCAGAAAATTATTTGTTCCATAAGTGGGATGGCCCTGAGACCTTGGGATTGGTCCTTAGCACTATAACGAAACTTTATGGGAAGGGTACGCCACAGACTTCCTATTTCACCGGTACAAAGGGAATGGAGCTGATGGCAACAAGGTCTGTGTGGGGTTTTAACAGCATTTAAATTCCAAATATAAAGTAAGAAAACACCTGTAGCTAACGTATCTAAAGTTCAGGAATGGTCATAAAAGACACTGCTACAGACACCCCACATAGTGCTCAGACGTCAGTATGGAGTAATGCAGCTCAGGAGGCAGTCATCCGTCGGGGTGTGTGTGTGTGTTTAAATTTATCCAGTAAGTCTGATTTTCAGTAAGACTGAGATCCACTGAGTAATTTCGTGCTATTGCCAAGATACAGACAGGCGAAAGGAGGCTAAGCCAAGAATGGTCTGGACGCACATCACGGTGTGGAGGTGCAAGAAGGGGTCTACATTATTTATTTAACGCTAAGTGAATTGCACGACCAGAAAGTAGCAACCACAGCATCTCTTTTTCCTTTTATGGTGCTATGTTAGGGATTAATCCATGGAACTGTCCCCAACCCTATTTCTCCCTTTTTAATATTTCAGATCCAAGAAGCCTTAAAGCTTATACTAGGTCATGAGGAATTCACATTGAAATGGATCGGCTTCGAAGTAAACAAAAACTAGCAAACATCCACTAATTTTCATTTTCCTTTTAAAGCAGTCTTTCAGGTTGTCTTTAGTTTTAGTGTTTTTTTTTTTTTTTTCTTAATCCCTAGAAGCACAATTAGAATTAACTTGAAATATTCTAGGATGCATAGACATACACGTAGCACAAAAGAAAATGACATATGAAACCTGCATTTTTAATTTTGGCTGAATGAGACAGATTAAGCTGAGAATAGCACAGCTTGAGAATGCTAACAAGGACAACTCCCCAACCAACACAAGTGAAATCCTAAGAACAAACCATGTGGGGATATGGGAGTCCCACAGCGGCTCTGGCCAGCTGGAGTAAGCTTTCTTTCTCCTGCGTTAACAGCAGATGCTAGTGCCAGTTATTTGTCCTGTACCTAAGTATTTTACCTTTAAGTCATAAATTCTAAGGCACGATGTTCCTATTGCTAAAATGTGTCTCCAGAACAATATTCCAGCATTCCAGTGTCCTAAGCACTCAGACATACGCAGAAGATAGTAGCAACTTTAGTCTGAAATGTTTAAAGTTAAAGTTTATTTGAATTTTTGTAGGAATATCAATAAAAGACCTCAAACAGTATCTGTATCTGTACATGTACAAGAACTGTCAAAAATTATTCACAGAACAAAAATAAATCTTTTTTAGAACCCAGGTAATGAAATGCAGATATGGATCACATATGGAACAATCTAAGTGCTACAAAGCACAAAAATATGGCTTTAAAAATAAAATCAAATCTTGGGTTTTGTTCTTCTAAGGTGAATTTCTCTTTCTTGAAATAAAAAATAAATTATTTTGAACTATCTGTAAAATAGTCATGTGTATTAACACACTCTTATTAAGGCCCTGGAGATGAAAAATAAAATTAAATTTGGAAGATAAATTCCTCCCAGTTGTGACCCAGGTAAGTATGCTGCTGTTTGTTTGAGTTAATCTAATACAGCTAAGAAATATCCAAGCACCAGTCACACCCAACGTTTGCTACTTGTTTTAGCTTCTCTGCAGATAGTGGTCATTGAGTTAACTAGCATTTAACCTTTTAGTAAACTGGAAAATGGTAATTTTCCCCTTGTGGGTTTGGAAATGACATATCCATGTTATTTATATTTAAACACTTGCACCACACACAGAGGATGGCGACCCCTAAAACACAGCTGTGGAAATGTCACTGCACCAACAGTTCAGTCTGGTTTTCATTTCCAAGACTTTTTAGGGAATAATGAGGGCATCTGATAAAAGATAACAGAGTAGAAAAGTAAAATCTGTGCTGAAACACGGGGTCACAGGTCCCCTGTCCTCTCCTTGGGTGGCTTGCTGCATTCACCACGGCCAGCTGGGCTGTTGCTCAGGCATCTGAGCGTTAACTGCCGAGTTAACTATGTTCTGTAATGCGTTCTTAGATGGTGACCATCACCAGCAGCTCTATATGCTCTGCACTACCGACAATGATGCTAGTTCTCAAGCCTGTGCCAAACCGAGTTCAAGTCACTTTAACTTATATATACATATAACACATATAGTACATTTCAAAGAGAATAGAATGTTATAAAATCTAAAGCTAACAAAACAAAACAAAACAAAAACACCTCACGAAAGTCTGGGAATTACTGTATAAACTGGATGAACATTGTTTTTTTAGAGGGCTGCCCTAAGAGCTGTGTTTCTGTAAGCACCCACATGTTGTCTCAGGAGCTCCTTTCCATATATATATATATCTTAGGAGGAGCCAGGGGATGCAACTCTACTGGTTTGTTTGAACTTCTGAGCAACCAAGACCACTGGATCATGTAGCTTCCTCAGGATCTTTCTGAAAGAAATTTATTCTTTCTTATGCAAATTTTTATCACCCTGGTCTTTTCAAAGCTCAAGAGCTTTTCTAGAGGGGTCAGTGACAAGAGAATGCCCTAGAACAATAACAAGTATTAAAATATAAAATGAGCTTGTACTTAAGAACTTGAAACTTCCAGGTGGCTCTCTGTGAATCTGAGGCCAGCCTGGTCTACAAAGTGAATCTGGACAGCCAAGGCTACACAGAGAAACCCTGTATCAAAAACACAAAAACAACAACAAAAAGAACTTAAAAATTCAACATTATTTGCTTTTAAGAAACAAACATGGAACAGGTAAGGTGGCACATGCCTGTAATCCCAGCTCTCAGGGAGGCAGAGACAGGTGGATCTCTGTGAGTTTGAGGCTAGCCTGGTCTACAAAGTAAATTCAGGACAGCCGGGGCTACAGAGAAACCCCATCTCGAAAAACCAAAGTAAACCAAAAAAGTGTAAGTCCTGCAAAATAGTAATAATAATAATAATAATGCAGAAAGGTATCCCAGGTGTGGGGTGGAAAGGTTAACTTTTTAACTGACTTGAAAAAGCCAAGGAATACAGAGCAGAATGTCCCTTGAATCTGCTCAATTTGTAGCAGAAGGTGGCCCCCAAAGTGGGTAAAAATGAAGTAAAGCTGAGGCCTGGGCTCTGGAGTTGCTGAGTTTGCAGCGCCATGGCTAGTTGATGGTCCAGCCTGGGGCTTAGTCAGTCTCCTGAATGAGGAGACAGCATAATCCTGAGGAGGGCTGCTTTCCCCAGCTCAGTCCCTTAACAGGCCTTCTCGGGAACTGTACCTGGAGGAATCTGGGTGGAATCCAAGCAAACGCTAACATACACCCACTTGTTGGCAGGTGTCCTCTGGGACTTAAAATTACAATAACAACAACAACAAAAACAAACTCCCCTGCTGCCTCAGGGCTGTACCTGAGGATACACACTGGGGCTCTGGAGAGCTGCCAACCCAGACAAAAGCCACAGGTGCAGTAGGAAAGGACAAACTGCTTCTGACATCATGCTCAGCCCCAGTGTGTACACTCACTGTTTACTCAGTCTTAGAAATGCTCACATTTTCTTTGCTGTCCAACACCATGGCAGAGGATGGAAGCAGACCAGTGAGAACACTGATACTAGGTGAAAAAGCAAGAAAAACTAGAGCAGCACAACCACCTCACTTTCCACGCCAAGCAGGAGTGCCCAGGCCAAACAGCACATAGGGAACAGATGCTGAAGAGATGTGATTCTCATGGGAATGTGACCTTTTGCTGTTCTGGTTTTATTGCTCCAGTAATGCTGGAGGGAAATAGGAAGCCCCTTCTCTGGTCCTATGAAGTTACCCTTGTTAATGGTCAGGTCCCCCTCACCTGGATAAAAGCTTTGCAAGCACTTCACCTGAACACCAAATTTCCCCAACCCTGGGCTAGTCTCACCCTAGAATGTGCTGACAAAAACAGGGATCACAAGATGCAGCTATTTTAACCCATCAGCTTTTTAAAAATCACACATTTCCTCGCAGCAAAACAAAACGACTTTTGTTCAGGGTAAAGAAACCTATTTGAGGTAAAGAAACACCATGGAAAATACCTGCTGTTGTTCTCTTCTATACTCAAAAAATTAAAAATAAATGTCACAGGATTGCAACATTCTCTAAAAATATTCAAAAAATATTTTGTTACCATTTTGAGACAGGGTCTCAAGTAGCTCAGGCCAGGAAACGTCTGAGGCAGAGGATGACCTGGAGCTCCTGATCTTCCTACTCCCATCCCTGGAGTGCTGGGATTGCAGGCCTCTGTGCCACCATCCTAGTTCATGCTGTGCCGGGGATTTGAACCCAGGGCCTCTTGTATGCTAGGCTGGCATTCTGTCACCTGGGCTACACCCCAGCTCAGAATAATATTTCTGATAGGCTAAAAAGATGAGTAGGCTCAAAGGATAATCTAAGATTTAATATCTGGCAACGATGCTGAACTTTCAATCTCTAATTCTCTTACTATTGTTATAATTTTACTTTTATCTTTTCAATTATGATAACACACACGATTTATAATATGTCCAAATGTTTTGGATATTCAATCTTGCAACGCAGACAGGCTCTCTAAGAAGGTCCCACAATGTTAAATTATACTTTATTCATCAATACACTTATTTGACCAGCTCTCTGTAATCTGCAATCAGCACTTGAAGACCTTCTCAACCTTAAAGCACGACATTACCCACATTACATACTGCAGGCCACTGAGACTAATAATTAGACTAGGTTTTCTGTGGTGCTCCTGAAGGTTTTTGAAGAATGATGGAAACATTGCTAAGCAATAAACATTTAAAGATCTATGTTTACATTCCTCCCCTCACTCAATACAGGGTATTGCTGCAGAAATCAATAACCTTCTTAGTAAGTAATTGTGACCTTGACTTGGAGGGAAGAGATAAGACTGTAAAATAACTGCTAAGGGTCAGAACACTCAAATGGGTATGAAGCTTACAGTTCTAAGCACAGTGGGATGCTCCTGTTTTCAGGGGGCTATTATGAAGAAACCCTTTCATTGGTTGTAGGTAGAGAGTGCTGGTGAGGTGGCTGAAAAGCAAGGTCTGACCCAAAAGTCAACTGAGGAGCAAGTGAGCCTTGGAATGCATGCCTGGGACTTGGTGGGAAGGAGGGCTTGGTACCTATGCCTGGGCTTTAAACAAACAGGGTACTATATATGTTCTCTTGTTTCCTTATGAGTATTCTGTTAGGCAGAAACACATACACCATGCACATGGCTCCGTTATGTCTCCCCCTGCATCCTTAACTTAATATTTTTTTTAAAGTTTATAACTTAAAAGACAAAACAAAACATTAACTTATTTGAGAAAATTTTTTTTCAACATAAAACGGTGTAAATCTTGCTTAAAGAGATTTAAGACCCTTTTTAACATTTATCTCTGTATATCTGACAGCATAGAAGGTAAGAACATTTTTGATGTGCACATTATATGTACATATGTGTGAATATATGTATATATTTATATATATATATAATATTTGTTTAACCTGCAGCTAACTTTCCATACCTCTGGCAATCAAGCCTGCATTGCAGATATGTCACACTCTGGAGAAAAACATGAATTTTCTTAAAGCCATTAACGATAAGCTGGGTCATTCTTGCAGAGTCTACCATGAATGTGGAATAACAACTGGAATGTGCCATCCTCATACTCTGGTTCTCTCTATCAAGATTAATCATGATTTTTAAAGGGAGATTATTCAGTTTTAGACAGCTTCCCAAATTTTATGGAGAGGATAAATAGAAAGAGAAGCAACTTAAATCTTAAAGGTAGTGATGAAATCACCCTGCCCACAGATTTGTTAGTATAGTGGATAAAAATCTTTCTCCTAAGGAAAAATACAACTGACAAATAGGAAGAAAAAATTTAGTGGGAAATAGTGAGAGATTCCTGCTCTGTTGTAGTTAGCCCTTTTCTGTGAGGAAGAAAGGGTGTTTATTCAGATGGCTTACGAGTGGCATACTTGAATGAGCTCTCCAGCGGAGAGGAAGCCCTGTTGGTGCTGACCACTCCCAGGATGGGGAGAAAAGGGCAATGGACATGTGAAAGTGGAGATGGTAGACAGAGACACAAATATTTATAGTTCTGTCAATTCTAAAGAGAAAAAAAGAGTAGGAGTAAAAATCAAAAAGTCTCATATCTAAAAGAGAAAACTCCCACTGCTGCAGATGGAGTAAATAAACATGCTGATAGGAGTTAAAAGAAATAAAATTTCTAGTCTAGTTTTGGTATAATCTACCACTTTTATCTGTGTCCTCTGAAACAGCAACTCTCCGAATCACATTACTGTCTGATAGAACCATCTTGGTTGACTAGTGGCATCAGTATGGATCTAGGGTGGGGCTTTTAAACTGGCAGATAAATCCCCGAAAAAAAAAAAAAATCTGACAAGGTCCTATTGCACTCCATGTACTCCTATTCAATACGTAGAGTCTCTACCTACTGAACCAACAGGCTCATTTCTCACTCACACTTTGCTCCTACTTTTCCTCCACTAACAACTGCAGTGCTTTCAACAAGAGAAAAACAATAATAAAATAGTAATAATTAAAAAGGTAATCTACATTATTGACTTCCTTTTGGTATATTACAGTGATATTTCTGTACATGGCCCAGAACTAAGTTCCCTATGTACATAGAGACACTGGGGAAAGCATTGACCTTGAAAGTCTTTGCTTTATGCCCTGAAAGACAAGGTTCCTTTCTTCATTTAAGAGTTTCTCACCACATTGCCATTTGAAGCAACATTCTGTAAACCTGGAGGGGTAAACGGATGAGGACAGGAGAGCTGGGCAACCTCCTTCTGTCTCCTCCCAGAGCCTGCATTCAGCAAGGCCCTCCCTCAGCAGCTGCTGTTTTTGAATTCACCATTCTCTGTGATGGAAAGCTTGGTGGGGTTGGGGGGAGAGATGCCATTGCGGATCTGCGTGCTGTACCGTTCCTTCACTTGCGTCAGCGCACTCATCAGTCTAGTGTTGGCTGAATCCAGAGACACGATCCGCTTTTCCTACAACACACCAATCACAGCTTTACTCAGGGTGCATGGAGGAAGCCACTTTCTCTACTGAACAGTCCAGTATTTTCTTGCATAGCACGGTACACATGGTGCTCCCCAAACAAATGGAACGTCTCTGCCTCTTTCTGCACATTGGTTAGGCTCAGCTCCTCCTCCCCTTAATCTCTCCTTTTTTCATTTCTGCATAACAGGACTTACTATCAACAGTATATTGAGGCATTACCAGGCTGTTTTATCAAAATGACACCATGAGTCAAGCTGCCTTTATGTAGTAAGTGCTTTTGTCAAAACTGAAACATGAAAATTAGGTGGCAAAGAAAGAAGCACCAGAGGTTTCATTTCACAGAAGTGCACGTGATCCATGGGATTCACCTCAAAGACGGTGTAACAGTCATATCCAGAAAGAATTCACATTGGGCTCAAAATTAAAACAATAAGTGGTGGTGACAGTTTAGAGTCACCAACAAGGTGAGGATGCAAGAGCAAGAGGAGATAAGAGCAGCCAGAAGCTCAGACCAAGGAATTGTTTGAATATGGGGAGGGAGATGTGGCTGAAAGGGATGCTAGAAACGTAACACATGAGAACAGACAGAGAACACAGGCTCCTAGACCCATTCCAGCTCAGTTACTCCAGGAAAGCTGCCCAACATGGGGACTGCTTTCATTTTACTCTTGAATTTTAAAATGAAATGAAATAAAACAATGCTTTAGAGACAATATTTTGGAACTAGGGGTTGTTGAATATTCCCATATACCAGAGACAAGGAAGGAGGGACAAAAATGTTTTACAGCAGGACAAAATATTACCAGTCTCATAAAAATAGGAGAGACTTTCCTCTCTAAATCCTTCTAGAACTTCCCCCAACAAACACGAAGTACCCTGTTTTTTTTTTGTGTGTTGTTGTTGTTTTTTTTTTTTTTTTTTTTTTACAGAAAATAATGACAGAGAAAGACAATCTTGACCTATACTCATGAACTGAAAAGAAAATAGCCCACAAGGATCAACCCTAACACCAAACGAAGCTCTCTTTCCTGGGAGTCTGACTTTACCCAGGGAGACAAGGTCTAGTCATGATAAGGTTCAGAGAGCGGCAAGAGAGCTGAAGCTTGCTGCTGCTCCTGCTAAGAAAGCAGAAGCTACACAGGGCTGGGGACCTAGCACTGCCCTGCTGGAACACAGGCTGCCAGGAGCAAGCCTAGCGATGGTGCTGGGGGAAGTCTGGGTAAAGCCATGACTGACTATAGCATCAAGTAATGCTTGCCTTTATCTATCTCTCACTTTGCTGGAAACAGAAAGGTGTCTCTATGGCAGTAGGGGTTGGTGGCCTCAGTTTCAATGTATGAAAAAAAAAAACAAAAAACCCAACTCTTGCTATTATTATTCCTTAAAAGAATACCTATTCTTTGGTGTAAAACTCAGGTGGTAACACATACAGAATCAGTATTATTAACTATACACTTATTATATAAGATTTTTTTTTAAAAGGTGATTTATGGCTATGTAGTAGTGATGGTGGTACATGCCTTTAATCCTAGGAAGCAGAGGCTGGCGGATCTCTGTGAGTTCGAGGCCAGCCTGGTCTATACAGCATGAGCTCCAGGACGGACAGGGCTACACAGAGAAACCTAATCTTGAAAAACCAAAAAACCAAAAGAAAGCTGACTGTTATAAGAACAGAAAAAACTCAAAGAAAGATCTGCAATGCTTTAAAAAAAATAGTAATTACTTAAAAATTATAGTTAATGAAATTTAGTGGAAAACAAGTACAGGTCTTTTCAAAGTAAGGACAGGCTAAAAAAAAAAAAAAAAAAAGAGGCAGATTCCCAATATAATGCCGTTCCTCCTAGTAAAGAAAAATCTCTAAGCAGAATAAATGGTATTTTAACTTTTTAATAAATATTTCATTTTTTTGTCAGTATCAAATTTCTTGTGTATTATATAAGTGAAAAGTTGTACCATAACTGCTTATTTCTTAGACTAGGCAAAGAAAGATACTTCAGTATTGGGACAAATGATAAGGCCCATTTGTACTAAGGAAAACAGCATTCACTGGGTTCATAAAAAATCAAGCATTCACAAAAAAAAAAAAAAAATCCCCCAGCCTTCCCCCCAAAAATCAAACTAAATCTTAAAGGGTCAAAAAAGAGCTGGAGAAGGACTCTAATTACACATTAACCTGAAAACAATAACTGCTATTGAACAACTTCCCCCCTAGACATCTGAAAGTTTCTAAGTAGAGGAACTCCCTTTGTAATTTCCCCCACTGCCAAGTCTCAAAATAAAGCAGAAATTAAAGGAAAAACAAAATAAAACACCCTCCCCCCCAAGTTAAAAACAACCTCAAACAGGAAACTGGATCTTTTGAAAGTAAAGTTCAGTTAACCAGAGTTACTATAACATTTGATTCTGCATGGAGTAGAATGAAAAGTAATCTAGCATGCCTGACAGGAAGGACTCAACATGGGAGTGCCAGGAGCTGGAATGTGTAGGAGGCCAGTGTACTGGCCAGGGCTGGGAACTGCTCAGCTAGAGAACGGACAGGGTTTACTTGCCTGTTTGAATAATCTCATTTCCATTTATGACCTGTAATTTAACACAGTGGAGATATCACTTGCAATAGTAACTAGGCGGCTGCTTTGTTCTTCATAGGAAGAAGCCCCTCTCTGCTCTCCATCTAGTCACAGGGAGAGATCCAGGAGTTGCAAGACCTCATGGTTGGGGGTGAAAGGTGCCATACTTTAAGAATATGTGTGTGTGTGTGTGTGTGTGTGTGTGTGTGTGTGTGTGTGTGTGTGT
>NW_026596057.1:12800930-12834392 GCF_907164565.1 Psammomys obesus | reverse complement strand
TGTGTGTGTGTGTGTGTGTGTGTGTGTGTGTGTGTGTGTGTGTGTGTAAAGATTCCTTGGTGCCATCATTGTGACCCTAGGTCTGAGCTGTGAGGTTCAGGACTGGTGATTCTGTCATCCTTCTGCAGTTCTGCTAGAAGGCACTGATGTGGGCCTGTGCTTTGTAGCATGAACTGATTCAAGGAAAGGGAGAAGCTGAGGCCCCAACAAGGAGCAGGAGGCTGCTGAAAGAGATTAAAACCATTCCTGGGGTACCTGAGTGTTCTGGCAAGTGCTAGAATTAATCCTAGCACAAAGAAAGTAACTACTTCCATATTGGCACTAAGACATATGCCAGGGATATAAAATTATGGGTTACCCCGTAGGGAGACTATTTTTTTTTTCCAAAGTCTTCATTTAAGAAATGAAGCTAAGAGGGCTATTCTGCTCCAACAATCACTTAAGAAGTAAGATTTTGTTCTTACAGAAAATAATTTGATAAAAGCTATTCATTACAAAGAATGTACAGCCTTTGGCTAGTCTATGATTCTCTGTACCAGTAAGCCAAAAGGTTGGATTGAGAATGCTCCCTTTTACATCACTATTATAGTATGAACTGTTTTTGGTATTTACGATACGTGATGTGCCTAGTGCAATGGTTTTCAAAAGTGGCCCAGTGGATTGTCTGAGTATTAAGGAACCATATCAGCGTTCATAGAGGAATTTATAATACAATAAAGTCTATGCTTTAGTGGCAGACATGTCACATTAACCACCCCACTATGTTCTGACCCATTAGTTGAGAATGGTCTTCATGGTTGCGTGATCAGTGGGAACACTGGTTTGTGGCAGGTGTGTTGGTTCCTTTGAAATAGTCCAGAGAACCAAGCTATTGGAAAACCAAACTGCCATTGGCCATACTGTAAATGTGACTGACTGAGCTCTGAAGATACCATTTCTTCCACCTCTGAGAGCTTCTAACCCCTGGTCAATCAAAATCCCTTCCTGGATTTCACCTTTAGTGACTACAACTTCTGCTTTATGCTCAGATCAAAACGGGGGACAGAGGTAGCAGAAACTCCCTGGAAGTTAGTGGTGTCCTATCAGCATATACACAGCCACGCTGTGTTGCTGCCAAGTTCCCTCTGCGTAAGATGACTGTGTGACATTGGCTGAGACCTGCTCTGTCTCAGCACTGAGACCTCTCTGTGTGGTTACTAATAAGGCTCGCCTTACTTCATGTTATACTGAGAACCCAAAGGGGGAATGTTTCACCATTAATTTTCTTGATGAAATCTCTTTATCTACACTGTTTCCCTTAAGCTTATGGAATGATTTTTTTTATATGATAATAAAGCAAGATGGCCTTGGTTCTACTATTTTTTTCCTCACTCATCTTGGGGATACCTAGAAAGAACGAAAAAATAAAATAAAAAGAGCAAGTAGAGTAATTATAGCATGTATTTCTTAGGCTCAAAAGAGGTCAAAGTATCAGAATTTGAGTTAGAACATTTTGAGAGCTGCATTGAGAAAGCATCACAACTCAACAACTAACTTGTAAAGACTAGTTAGATGCAAGATGGATGAAGCCTGTGAAGCAGTCTTCCCATGGCTACACTCCTAGTCTGAACAAAAAAGCCCTTCTTACACTGACGTCATGAGGAAACTTGATTGTTGAAGTGCATGTGTGAGAATACTGGGGGCTCCAGTATATACTGACTAGGAAGTAGAACGTTCCATTATTATTTCATAGCATAAAGATGAGAAATGCAAATTTGGCTAGCTGTCCCAGAGGGCGATACACTGTGGTTAGATGGACCACTATCAAAACTGTAATTGCCTTTTCTAATTTATTTCCATATAAGAAATCAATCTTTATAGAGTGATAAAGCAACAAGGAACTGGAAAAGTTTCCTAAATCTACTGGTATGTCCTTGTGAAGGGCTCTTGGAGGCCATCATCCTATTAGGTATAAATTAGCACGAACAGAAGCCTACACTCTAATTTTACCAATGTTTTTTAAAATAAAGTTTTATCCAAAGAGGCTCTCTCACCATAGCACCAACAAAGAAGGGCAACCAAGCACATTCCAAGCAGCAATGCCAAATCCTGAACCAAAAGAATGACAAGGAAACCTGTCTTCTACAACCCTATTTTTCCTCTACAGTTCCTTTACTGGGACTAGGTATTGATGGTGGTGGATATGACTGACAAGACCGTGAAGAACACAGCCAAGCAACGGTCAGTGGAGGGCACAAGCCAAATACATGCAGTGTACTTTCTAGTTACCCTCTTAGAGAATGCCTTCCTTTCCACAGGGAAGGAAACCAACTTCATCATATAATAGGCTAAGATTTGTCAAACAGCTACATGAAATACACAATTCTTTGCACACTAATATTAATGTTATGTCATCAATAAGGAGGTCATATGGAAACTCATAATATTCAAAAGATAATGCCAATTAACTTTCACTGTCTCATTTTCTACTGATTTGTCATTTGTAAGGATGGGAAGACACAAAAT
Organism: Psammomys obesus; assembly: GCF_907164565.1. Classification (NCBI taxonomy): domain Eukaryota; kingdom Metazoa; phylum Chordata; class Mammalia; order Rodentia; family Muridae; genus Psammomys; species Psammomys obesus. Next base: position 12,831,887 of record NW_026596057.1, on the reverse strand, counting down.
ATCAGCTATTAGAAACAAGTGCTTTCTACTAAGTTTAGGGCCTGCTTACCTGTGCATCAATTATTTTCTGCTTTGCATCAATAACTGCTTGCATCTCAGCATGATCCTTCTTTAATTCCTCTTCCACAGCCATTAGCCTAGAATGTGGTTAGGAAGGAGGTATCAGTGTTTTCAAAGACAGGGCTAAGCAATACAGAGAATGAGAAACTTAAAACCTGGGGTTCCCAACAGAAGACCTCTTTTATTGCAAAAACCTTTTCTTTCTTCTCCTCCTCTGTCTTCCCTTGAAAGACATTCTAAGTTGAATCTTTTTACCTTGGCTGGGTTCTGTAGCATTACATTTTGAGAACACTATCCTAGTGATCATCTTCTTCCTATTAGGTCATTCCCTTAGCAAACATCTTAAAATAGCAAATGAATAAAAGCAGCACACAAAAAAGGCTATCTAATTTTTAAATTATTTGTTATTGACAGAGTATTTCATATAGCCCAGGCTAGCCTTAAGCTTGCTATGTAGTTGGCTGATGCTGGCTCAACTCCTGGTACTCCTACCCTTAACTCCTGAATGTTGGAATTATTATGGGCCAGCACCACCATTCCAGGCTGCAAACCACCTACTGTTACTCTCAAGTTACACTATAGCTACCATCCTAGCTTCCTCTTTCCTTGCAAAGCTATGTTTCCTTCAGAGCATTCTACTAGATTTTGTTTCTCATTCACTCCCCACAACTCAATCCATTTATGCATATCTCCTCTGTTCTACTCCCATGCGTCTTAGTATGAGGTCAGTTATTTCCAGGCTACTAAAACAGCAATGCTTTTTCTGTTCTTCTCTTACTTGTCCACAGCATATATCAATACTGTAGCTAAGTGGCTAGGAGTCTGGAGTCTGATGGCTGGCTTAAAACCTGGGTCTCCACTGCCTATGGTACCCTGGACGTGCAACTGTTGCCATTTTCTCTATCTGTAAATAAGTGATTTACAAAGTGCTTAGAAAAGTGCTTGGCCCATAGTGAGTTTTCTGCAAATACAGTCAAATGGATCTCTTTTTTACTCTTCTTTTTTGGCATCTATGGCACTTTTTTGGTTCTCTGGCGCTAAATGACATCCACTGAGGCTTCCCTCTTTGTTCTTGGACTTGCCTAGGAAAACTGAGTTAACCCTCAGATATTATAGATATTGAAAACCCAATTTTCATCTAAAACTTCAGAGTAAATTTTAAATCCAGTTTTCCTCTCTTTTTTTCTTCTTCTATTGTACCTTCATGGTAAGTATATCAGATCTCATCTGGTTTAATACCTAAGAGACACAGTCATTATATTTGTACTGATTACTACAAAATAAACATACACACATGGATTAAAAAAAGGTTGTAGCTATTCTTTTGAGAGTATTTGGATAATTTTCCCACTTCTTTGTACCTACTAGAGCCAATCAGCTACCAGGTGGTCTTCTAACCTGCTGATGATGCTTTTCATCTGGCTGTCCTTCTCCTCCTGCTGTCTGCGCAGCCGCTCCTCACTGTCCTCCAGCCGGGCCTTGTACTCCAGCAGCAGCTTCTGCATCTGCTGCTCCTGTACCAGCAGCCGGCGCTCGTACTCCTCCAGCCTCCGGCTGGACACTCGCAGGCGCTCCTTCAGTTTGCTAATTTCTTGTTCATACTGGCAAAGGGGAAGAGGCATCAACACTGGCTTTGGAAGTTACTGATATACTTACTTGCTGGTCGGAGAACCCCAGGTGAGATGGTAGGTGCTGTCTGATCTGCCATGCCCTTGCTGCTACCCGGGTTATTTAAAAGTATCAGCTGGCTCACATGTTAAGGAAACACTGTCATGTGTCTAAAATGACATTTTAAATCTTAACTTGGCATTATGAATTCTACAGCTTTATGTACTTTTCTTCACATTAAACTACAAGTTTGTGGCAAGCCACATCTAATCTTTAATGGTATCGAAAAGGAGGGAGAAAGAAAAAGAAAGTGACTAAAGAATTAGAAGCCTGACAAATGACTTAAGCTAAAAGCTAGCTGTCTTCAAGAGAAAGACATATGTTTTCACCCACACTGCAAGATTCCTGACACTGGGGCTCATTAAATTAGAACGCACCCTTTAGAAAACTCAGAGTAAAGCAACATTTCTTTTAAGCCACTAAATCAGTTAATACAACTTCATGACAATAGGCCATTATTGCTTTCCTTTTAATCATAAGAGTGTGAAGTATTCAGGTCATAAGCAATGACAAGGGACTACATCTTCGCTAGGACTAATATTGTCTCCTGCCCTATTTTCAAGATGTGGCTTCATCTGCCTGACCTGGTTCCGCCTGCTAGAGTCTGTGTTCTCACTAGCCTTCCATAAATTCTGTAATTCAGCTGGTCACTGGGCCCTTTTGTGTACTAAAGTTCCTGTGGACAGGGTCGTTAATGCAACTGAAAGTTAAACATTCCGGTAAGGTGAGGAACATGAGCTTCCTTATGGATGGGCTACTTACATTTATCCATAAACTAATGGTAAATATGTAGGGTGTTCTGTAAAATACAACTTATATAATAACATCTCATTTAATTGGTGAAAGACTACTAGCTACTGCCTATCCACTTCTCTGCTCTAAATTATGCTGGTTAATGTAGAAAGCTGAAGCTGAAAGCCTTAGGACAGCTCTGAAAGGCGGGGCTGCATTATCATTATTTATGATTTTCTAACAAAAATAGTTAATTTCTGATGCTCAATTAAACATGATGTTAAGGTTATTGCTTAATTTTCCAGGTTTGTTTTTCTTTAAAACAATACCCTTAAGCTCCAGAGGTGGAGGTCAGAAGACCTGAATTTGAGGCCAGCATGGGTGTATGTGAGAGATCCTGTCTCAGAAAAACTCAAACAAACAAACAAACAAACAAACCCACATACACTCCAAAATACTCTATGAAACCCCTCAAACAACAGACATCTTTTAATTAATTATCTGTACAGCTAGGCAGTCTTTATTTACAAAAGGCAAAACCCCCAACAGAACAATGAAAGTATAAACAGATTGTTCCAATACATAGACAGTCTAGTCCTAAAGAAACCGTGAACTTCAAGACCAGAGTTTATAGAAATACCCGACCTTCCCCTACAATGATTAGAAACAAGCATCACAGCGCCTTCTAAATTAAAGCAGTCTGCACTAAAAACTGTCACCCTCTCCTCCTTAGCACTCCTTTATACACTGTCCTTATAGGTTCAATGAGAGCCTAGCCTATAATACACAGATGTGGTCAACATGAGAAGCAGAGCCAAAAGCCTGGGGTATACAGTGAGTCCCAGGCCAGAGTTTTGTTTTGTCTTAAATCACCTACCACTTGTCAACAAAGACAAATTAGGTTCTACCTTCTCAGCATGCTTGGCTTCGTCTTGATTCTGTTCAGATTCTTCCACATCCTCTTCATACTGTCCATTGTTCAGAACCCAGGCTGCTGTCCTTTCTACTGGGGACATTGTGGCCGAGTCCACAGGTGATTGAACCTATGTCAGAGATTTTTATTACCATTCCCTAGAACACAAGTTATGCTTCATAAAGACAATTACATAACTGTGATGATTCTTAAGAAATGCTTTCAGTTTTAGGTAATAGCCTACTAATGCCAGGGCCAGAGAATATGCATTTGTGTAAGGACAAACTATTCTCAATTCATAAACATAACTTCCAAGAACTATTCTTTTGTCAGCTATGAAGTTAACCCACTGAAGTTAAGATGCCAGAACAAAAGAAAGGACAAGTTTGAGTGTTCAGATGATGGGATGCCTGTTGAGCCAGATAATCATGGACTAAAGAACTGACTGATGCTATGCAAGTTCACAGATGTACACATCAGAATGCCAGTACTGAGCTTTCATAGTAACTATTTAGAGAAAGAAAAGCGGTGAGAGTTCTTACTTTTCTGTAACACTGACTTCCTGGTATGTTAGGACCATTCAAGAGTCTATGTTTCAGGCAAGAAACTTTCTTAGTTTTTTGTTCGTTTACTTAGCTGTGTTAGATATGGAACCCAGAGCTTTGTATATGCTCTAGGCAAGTGTTCTCCTATTAAACTACGTCCTCAGCACTACAAAAGAAAGTTTGCTTGAACCTAAGAGCAAACTCTAAATTCCTCTAGTAGTCTAAGCCTCTAAAGCATGTCTCTGTCCAGTTAGATAGCAAAATAAATGGTCCTTTCTCATATATATATGCAGTGTTAAAAAATTCCAGTCTTGAGAAACATCTCTGCCACGAAGTACTTAAAACACATAATCTCTTAAATTCCGTTTTCCTCACCTATTGAATAACAATTCCCATTACCTACCTGATCATCTCACAGGGAGTTCTGAGGACTGGTAAAACGGTGTTTGTGAAAGTTCTTTGGTAACTTAAGAGTGTTAATTTCTAGGCTGCCATAGACAGGAAGAAAATATATACATGTTATATATGTGTGTATGAGGATGATGGAAAATGGAGAGGAAGGTATGTATGTGTATATACGTCTGTATGTATGAGCTTCAACAGTGTAAAAATTATATGTTTATGCTAAAATGGATTTATATTTTGAGGAACAACTCTAAATTTCATAATCAAAGAGAATTTTTTCATTCCTAGCTTTCTATTTTAAGAATCTTTATAACACTCCAGACTAGAACTCAGTTAAACTCTAAATAAAAGGGGATTTTGGTGACTGTGAGGGTTAGATGGTGAGATGAAGAACCTGTCTGCACAGACAGGTTGTTAAGAGACTTTATAAATACACACAGAACTAATATAGGCTGTCTTAAAGGTCTGAAGGAGAACTTGGCTCAACAAGAATGGCTTTATGCCTAGGGAAGGATGAAGTTTATATAAGCAAGCATGTGCACGCGCGCGCACACACACACACACACACACACACACACACAGAGCTGTGAACAAACATGTTGGAATTTCCTCTCTAAAGTCACTTTTTACATTTACATGTATTTTAGTCTTAAATTTCAGTATCCTTTGTACCTTTGTACTTATAATTCTATTTCTACTTCTACAGTTATAGAATTTTTTTTATTTTTATTTATTTTTTTTTGAGACAGTGTTCTCTGTGTAGCCTTGGCTATCCTGGACTTGCTTTGTAGACCAGGATGGCCTCAAACTCACAGAGATCTGCCTGCCTCTGCTGGCAGGTGCAGGGATTACAGGTGTGCACCTGGCTATAAATGTTTCTTATACCTTATTTATTTGTATGTCACTTTTTGCTATGTCTACCTTATCACTAACATCTATTTATCTCCTTTAAACACAACCTTTTACAGTTTGCTAAGTCCTTATGCTAAACAATATCAGTAGAGCCCATGAGTTTGATATACTACATAATTATGCGCTTCTATATTCAGATTTTAATGGTTATATTTTCCAAATATGTATCATTTATATGACTAAGTAAATACCTATGTATACTTAAATCATTTTTAAACACCATACTTTGGAAACTCTAGATATAGTGTCATCTACAAAAGAAAAGAACTAGTCATATCAAAAGTTACGATAGCTTGGCATGGTGGCATGCCTCTAATCCCAGCCCTGGGGAGACAGAGCCAGGCACCTCCATGAGTTCGAGGGCAGCCTGGTCTACAAAGCAAGTTCCAGGACAACCAGGACTACATAAAGAGACCATGTCTCAAAAAACCAAGTTATGAGAAAAATAAGAAAGTGAAAACACTTTACAAATTGAAGTGCTTTAAACACAAATACATGTGTAGTTCTCCACCTGCTGGATGTGAAAAGCAAAGTGCAAGGAACTGTTTCTGTACCAATTAAGATAAATAGAAACCTTGGGCTTAATTTTCTGTTATAAAACAAAAAAGTGTAGCACTGAATCTAAAAGATTAATAGAACGTTTAAATAGAGTATTTAGAGGAGACAATGGCCTTTTACTTTTACAATCATTATTTTAGCAAAGTTAGGGTACACAGAAGTGCTTTACTAGGATTTTCTATTTATCAGCAATTTGAGATAGAGCAGCTTTTTGAACTAGTAACTCACTATTAAGAAGTTATTACTTAAAGCAGCTACCCAATAGCTTCCTGCTTTCAATGCTTAATAAGATATTACTTGAATAAACATTCCCTTTCATTTGTTATGGATAACTTCATTATCTATAAATCTCCTTAGTTCTAAACTGACAGTATGCCTAAGAACATACAAAGGAAAAAGACCTCAGCTTGAAAAGCATATTCAAGACAAGACAGCAAGAATAAAATAGGTGATCCAGGCTTGAAATGTTAACTGAGAAGATCTTAAAGCAAGGGTTGGCTCACATCACTGATGGTGGTACTATCTACCGTATTTTTAGGTCTACTATAACACACAGTGCGTTGTGACAGATTGTGCAATGGAACTGGATATCTCAACTCTCTTCCTGTTTTATTGGTTGACTCTTACTCTCAGATAAACTGTAAAAATAATAAGATAAATAAAATTGACAAGATGGGTCAGATCAACTTTATTCCTTCTGTTTATGTTATATCCTTTAATAAGCATGAGTAAGCCAGGTGTGGTGGTACACTCCTCTAATTCCAGCACTCCAGGAAGCAGAGGCAGGCAGATCTCTGTAAGTTTGAGGCCAGCCTAGTCTGCACAGAGAAGTCCTGTCTTGAAAGAGCAAACAAACAAACAAATAAAAATCATGAGTAGAAAATATTGAAGGAACCATAAGTAGTGACTGTAAAATAAAATAAAATCTGGGTCAAAACTATTAGAATATGTGCATTATATGAAAAATCTATAAACTGTCTTTTATAGTTTTTCTTTTTAAAAATATTTATTTATTTGATGTGTATGCATGTTTGCAACTTTGTAAGTTTGTGTGCAACACATGCATGTCAAGGAGCTCTCAGGAGGCCTCCCTCTCAGGAGGGAGCCGAGTCCCCAGGAACTGGAGGTACAGGTTATTGTGAGCTGCACACAGGTGCTGAGTCCAACCTGGGTCCTCTGGCAAGACCAGCAGTAAGTGTTCCTAACTACTCTTTTCCAGCCCTGTTACTTATTTAGTTTTGTGGTCTCACATGTGCTGGTCTTCTCAACTATGTCATCAAACTAGCGGCAAGCACCTCATCATGCAATTCTTCTGAACATCAGTGACTAATTCAGTATACAAGAAATGCTCAACAGCATTTTATATATCAACACTGAGCTCTTCAGAACTCACGGATAAAAAATGCACTCTTAAGAGGACACTGTTCTTCCCTTACTTTTCTGGAAGGGAATCAAAGGCTTTTCATTAACAATCTAGTAAGTGGTTCAGGTTTCATCTTGCTTAGCTACAGCCTGAGGAAAAAAATTATATTTACTTGACTTTTAAGAGGTCATGAGCGAAAATGAGGGGTGAAAACAAGGAAAAGGAGGATAGTCTATAATCTCCTTTGAGTTGATGCTGTGTACGTTTTGCCTGGGAAAAATAATGATCTGGGCAAAAGGGCCTGACACAACAGTTTCACTGATACTACAGAATACTACAGTTAGTCATAGCCTGGCTGTGCTGGACCAGCTGGGAATGGGCCAGCTCTCCTGCGCGTTGCTGGTATTTATTAAACAGAAGCAACACTTGCTGGTGTCAGTTTCCTCACAGTTTGCATTAAGTTCTTATAAATGAATAACCAGTATGGTACCAACAGCAAAGTAAGTGAACTCTGAGAGTTCTTGAAGAGTTTGGATAGAACACTCAACAAATCCAAAAGTGAAACCTGCAGGATGATACTGGAGGGCTTATCACATGCCTATTTAAAAGGCCTCTTCCAATTCAAATTTCGACCTACTAAGTCAAAACAACCCACATACTTAAAATAAATAATATCTATTATTTGTATAAGATACATGATATGTAAAAAAAAAAACATAAAATAAAAGAGAAGAAATGAGAAAAAAAAAAAAGAGACTCAAAGGGGTCAAAATATTCAGAATTTCCTGAAAAACATTTGTTTCATAGTAAAGTATTTCACTAGGATTTTATTTCTTTCCTACTCACTATTTGAGAAGAATGAAGCAAGTCATACTGCCAACAAAGGCCTCTTCTTTGTGTGAAGACACAAACGGAATTTGCAGGGACAAAGCCACTGATAATTATAACTGCCTACAAAGCAATCTCCACAAAGAAATCCTCTAGGTTGGGGAAAGAATAAAAAAATCCCTACCATAATTTGCAATTGAAATATGTAGAAGAAATTACCTTAAAAATGTGCTGATTATACAGAAGTTCAGAGGACTCATGAGATGAAAAACATAAGAAGTGGAAAGATAAGAAAAGGATTCACAAGTTTGAAACGATAAACCATAGAAAAGGGCACTTTGAGCAATCAAAACACTAGGTTTCAACTTCTATGATAGTGGCTGTTATCAGCAGGGTATAAATGAAGATGGATATTTTAAATCTGTGCTAGGACACTGCACTGTTGCTGTGCCCTAGTTTATGCCAGTATAGCCAGTTCCTAATTCATTAGTAGCGTGATAGAAAACTTCAAATTAGTTTTGGGAGATGATACACACCTCCTAAGATCTAAGCAATCTTAAATCCACTTGTGGAAGTATATGTTTTGTTCTTGTGTGGTAAGTGCTCTATTTTTCTATAGAAAAAATGTTGCAAAAAGCAATTGGTATTGGACAAATGCACAAGAGTTATAAGCACAAATGCTACATGACAGGACTCCATGATAGAGAAAAGGAAAATGGTAAGGCAGAAGTAAAAAGAAAAACACTTAGTGCAGATGGGTGGGTTATAAGCAAGAGTACTGCCTGCCCAAAGAAGAGAATTCTAATTTTTCTTTTCTTTTAGGGGAGGAATCTGATCGGTTTCCTTATCAGTGATAATTTTTCTACTTCTATGTCATCCTCACTGCCTTCTGACTGCCCTAAGGTCTCCAGGAAATGTTTGCTATCAAATAAAAGGGCCAGTGAAATGTTGGTCATAGGATCCGATAGGTCCCAGCAAAATATTAGAGGCTATTGACAAGGTTCTTGGTTTCCCTCCAGAACTTGAAAGATAATTTATTGCTGAAGACACCACACACTTGAGTCATAAGACAAGCTGATACTGACCTGGAAGCTTCATCCCTATTGCCTAGCTTTTGTAGCGCTGGAAGGTTCTACGCATGCTACTAGGGGAGAGAAACAATCAAAGGTTTTCCTGGCTGTGAACCTTGTGAGCTACAATTCAGTAGGCAAGAAGATACATCTAAGGGGACTCCAAACCCCTTCTGATTGAGCATAAAGCCTGCTCCTCAGGCAGAACTCATGCTTGGTACTATTAAGTGGGCCAACATCCTATCGTTGGCTAGATGACAGGTCTTAGGGGAGAACCTTCTATTATTCTGTTAAATAAATAACAGTATGTAACTGACCCCTGAGTTCTTATCTTTATACCAATAGATTAGTGCATCTCAACTCTAATGAGAAGCTTCTTCTTGTAATAGATGATTAATACAGAGACCTGCAACTGAACTGGTCAGTAGGTAGAGAATAAAGACTCTGGAGCACTCAGCCCTAGATGGGACATCAATAGCACACACCTCCTCCCTTCATGAAGGCAGAAAGAACGTAATTAATATAGCTGATTTTGTGAAACTAATGTCCATTATTTTGCTCACTATGACAGAACCACCACACCCATTAACTCACAGAAGCTGTGACTGTATATACAAGATCAAGATGGCCAAAATCCTGACACAGACTGGGGAAGGAATCATGAAGTCCTACAATTAGCTGGCACCTGATTGCTGCTGGGCAAGCCGGAGAGTAAGACTTTAGTTTTTTTTTTTTTTTTACTGAAAAACTACTCATGTTCCAGTAGGTAGCTCTATACCTACTCACATGTATACATAGCCTAAGTGGACTTGTTTTTTTGTTTTGTTTTTAAAGAGTGAGCTCATGAAAATGAGGCAGAAAAGTGATGGTGAAGAATAGGGGAGGAGCTGGAGTGGAGGGAATATGATTGGTTTTGATCAAAGCACATTATATTCAAATTCTCAAAGAATACAAATATTCAAGACAGGTATAGTGGTGCAAGGCAATAATTTCAGCACTAGGGGGGCAGACACAGGCTAATTTCTGTGAGTTCAAGGCCAGCCAGGGTTATTCACCCTGTCTCCAAAACAAACAAACAAACAAACAAACAAACAAACAAGTTACCTTAAAAATTCCACAAATACAAAATGTTTTAGGAAAAAACTCTTTTAGATGAAACAAACACACATACATATGGGGGAAGGGTAGAAGAAAGAGAAACCTCTAAATAGTTACTAGTTTATATCTAAGGGTAAACTATGCATAAATGGTTCAAACTATCATACACAAAGGAATGATCAAATTTTGGGCAAATAAACAAAATTTCAAAATGTTGTATCAGGATTGGAGTGATACTGGTTGGACCTGTCCATTTATGCAGTAGATGTGCAAATATTTCAACTATTTGTCAACCATCTGTGTTTTTCTCCTTCCTTCCCTTGCCTCTCCCAGTGTTCAGTTGTTTATTTTTCTAGCCATTTCCAGGAAAAGGCACACGGGACTTGGCATTTCCATAGGGAGTTGGGGGATGAAGTGGAGAAGAATTATATTACATTGTAAGTTCAGAATGTAAAACTTTACTCTGGGAGCTTAATGAAAAAAACTAAGAAGGATTACTTTCCGGATTCCCTAAATACAGTTGACTTTGACTACAGATGTCCTGTTTACTGTGTAATTATTCACCCAGTATCTCAGCTGTGCTCTAAGCATACCTCAAAGAAGCAGCTCTATTCCTTATGGAAAGGAAAAGTTCAAGTGTTTGTTAGCATGTTCTAAGTCTTTCTGTTCTCACCTAGCCAGAAGCTTCCCCAAAGTTTCCCTTTCTTTCTTCTGTGTAAAGGTGTAAAGGTTACAGAAACATTCTTTTTTTTTTTTTTTAGCTACAGAATCTTTTTTTAAATTTTATTATTAGTTACATTTTATTAACTCTGTATCCCAGCTGTATCTGCTCCCTCATTCCCTCCCAAACCCTCCCTCCCTCCCTCCCTCATCTCCTCCCTGCCCCTTTCCAAGTCCACTGATTGGGAGGACTTCCTCCCCTTTCATACAGAAACATTCTTAAAGTAGAAACCTTGTTATCAGTTTGGTTTCTGGACATTTTATACATAAACCCAGGTGTCCATCCAAGCAGAGGCCAAAGCCTTCAGCATATTGCACCTACCTGTTGTGTTTGCTGTCTCTGGATGGCTCTCACTTTGGGAACAGGGCTTTCTCTGGAGGAGGAGGACTGCTGCCTGGATCTGCTCCCATTCTGCACAGGTTCAGCCATCAGGGCCGCAGATGCCACCGACATGCTCCCTGTGCTCCGTAAAGAAGCACTGTGTGGCAGGGATGGGGGTGCTTTGGCTCGGGCACCTAACCCAGCCTGGTCCATTTTTCGGATTTGGGACTGCCCAGTACTATTTTGTCGTGGCAGAGCCAGAGGTATGTGTCTGTCTGGTACAGTGTGCCGCCTGGAAAAGTCTTCACTGTGCGAACTTCTTTTGGTGAAATCTTCCATGCTGCTATTGCTGGGTCCACTGAGTTTGAAGTCTTCACTATTGCTTTGGCTTCTAGAACTGGCAGTGCTTAGGTTCTCCAAACTGGAATCTACAGAGGCCTTTGGCATTGCTGGAACTGGGTTATTGAGGTGATAGACAGGATTCTGGAATGACAAGGGCTGGAGATTTCCTGGCTGGCTCAAGGCTGGATGCAGGGGTCTTCTCACTTGAGGTGCACTCTGGGGAGTGCTCTGGGTTTCCCGAAGTTGTTTGATGCTAGCCACCTGGGTTATAGAAAGCTGACTCCCTGTGAGGCGCATAGGCACATCAAGCATGACAGATGCATGCTCCACTTGAGAAGCATGAGTGTCCTGAAGGTCCATGAGGGAGATGCTCCGACCGTTAGGAAGGCTGCTTTCCTTTTCATCCTTTTCAGAGTAAGTCATGCTCTGGGAGGAGGCTTGCTGAACCAACAATAATGTTTTCCCTCTGAAATAGCTGTCTGTGTTATCCTGGCTTGGAGATTTTAGTTTGTGCAAATCACTGTGGGAAAAAAAATGGCCCCTTAATTACTCTTGAAGCAAATTCTATATAATTAATAGTTCTTCAGTTTGGGCATATGAACTTTTTTGAAGCTTCACAGGACTAATGTAGAAGTTATATTTCTATGGAAACTAAGATTTCATCACTACAATTCTTAGAATAAAATCTAGCATCACCAATTTTCTCCCAAAGGTAGAAAATAATATAGTACCCCTCACTGTCTTCAGTTTTTACTAAGTTAGAACACTCTCCCAAATGTTCTAATTCATACTTAATTCTGTCTAAATTTTCAAATCTTGTCAATTCAGAGCACAAAGTCTAAGGCTCAACATCTTATCCATCCGTCAAAGCAGACATAGATGGTTTCAACCATAAAATGGTTTCAACTGAGGATCTAGCAGAGGTTCTCAACCTCTGGGTTGCAATCCCTTTGGGGGTGGCACAGCAGATATTTACATTACGATTTCTTTCTTTCTTTTTTTATCTTAAAGATTTATTTATTATTTATTATGTATACAGTGTTCTACCTGTGTGCCAGAAGAGGGCACAAGATCTCATTATAGATGATTGTGAGCCACCATGTGGTTGCTGGGAATTGAGCTCAGGACCTCTGGAAGAACAACCAGTGCTCTTAACCTCTGAGCCATCTCTCCAGCCCACATTACGATTTCTAATAATAGCAAAATTATTTTATGAAGTGGAAATGAAGTAATTTTATGGTTTGGGATCACTACAACATGAATAACTGGATTAAAGGGTCGCAGCATTAGGATGGTTGGGAACCACTGGAGGGTATATAAAAGAGAGTAGTTATATAAAAATAGGAATTTTATAAAAGACTTTTTGTCTGCTATGAAACATGACAGATCTCTGTGTATATTTACAGTATAAAACTCTACAGCATCATCCTAGAAAATATAAAATACTGGCTATTGTGCATTGTGGCAAACAACTGGGTTTATCTTATGATTCATTCAGTTGCTCATAACTTGTAAGTTACAAACTTAAAAAAATAGATTAAGTAGGTTTCTATCAAATCTAAACATTATTTTTCTCTTTCATACCTGTCAGTGGGGTCTTCAAAAATTTTCTGCAGCCCAGAGGAGAGGCTTCCACTGACATTTGGACTGGAGCTGTGTTCAGCGAAGCGTCTCAGTTGCTGCTGTATTGGCGTAGGGTTAGTCAGAGACTTGGTAATATCAGCAAGAACACGAGGGAGAGGCCCCAATTTTGCCACAGTTGCCTGTAGGAAGGAATTTTCACCCTAATTGGACAATAAGCATTGTGACATCCACAACATATTGTTTTGGGGACAATGATGCCCATTGATGGAAGGATGTAGGTTGGAGGGAGGGTAGGTATTGCATATGGGAGCGGCAAGTTCATAATGCATTGTTATGGAGCAGCAGAACCATGGCGTCGAGATGAATGGAGGAGGCGAAACAAGGTGCAGTAGACATTGAGGAAAGAAAGGAAATAGAAATTAGGATTATGCAAATAAAATTAAAAGACATGCTCCAAACAAACAAACTACTGCCATTCCGACTAAAATATGCATGCAAAGCACACTAAGTCCTTGAGTGGGTACCAGACCAAGATGGGGAGGGAAAGGGAAGAACAAACACCTTCTAAACAAAAGGAACTTCAGGATAAGATGATTGGCTGCTGTGATGAAACTTCCAAAGAAAAACGATGATGTGAAGAAAGCAACGCATGCCAACATACAGGAAGGTGCTGCACTCAGGGACCCAGAACTGCAGGGCATGCAGTTAGTTTACATTACAATCCACTATCCCAGTTAATCTTGGAAACTTGACTCACTGTCAACTGAGTCTTTTGTTAAAAAACAAACCAAAGCAAAACAGTACAACCACGTGCTCTTTCATTCTTCTCAGATATGCCTAAATAACCTTCTGGTTCCCATGACTAAAGACTAAAAATGAAGACGTGTTTTCACACAGAAAAATTTGTTAACAAAGACTTTGGTCATGAATAAACTAGACCTATTTCATAAAATAATTGTATGTGTATCTTACTGATGTGGCTATCTAACAACAACTTTTAAAATAATTGCTTTATCAATCTCACTCATTTTTTTCTTGCAGCATTCTTTTTTTCTTTTTTGAGACAGGGTTTCTCTATGTAGCTTTGGCTATTCTGGAACTCTTTACAGACCAGGCTGGCCTTGAGCTCAGGTAGATCCACCTGCCTCTGCCTCCGAAGCACTGTGATGAAAGAACTGTGACAGCAGACCCTGCACTTTTTATAGTGTTCTTATCTTCATGGACTCCTTCAACCATTATGCAATTTAGGCTAAAAGTCACGGTTGCCTTTAGGTAGACTTTATCATCTCAAAGATCAGTAGGTGTGTGTGTGATCTTATTCATGCCGGGCAGGTCTTCTTATCACGGAATTATAGTCTGTACATTTGCTGATGTCATTCAAAGCTAAGGTCTATGCAAACACTTAGCTACACACTCCAACCAATTAGCAGACTCCTGTACTCTCCTTGAATAGGTGTGAATACCATTTGAAGAATACCTTGACTTGCTCAACAATGTTAAGCTAAGATTCACATAAGAATTTATTTTCCATATAACTTCAACTTAGTATCTATATAGCATTTCTCAAAGAGTAGTAGTAGTTCTTGAGAATAAGGAATGGATTACAGTTTTATGAACATTTTAAGTTCCAGTGGTCATACTGTTGTTTATATTTTTTCTAGAAAGGAAATTTACTGTTTATTCCTATATATTCTTTACTAGATATAACATACTATAGGTAAGCGGAAAATTAAAAACAAAACAAAACAAATGAATCCTTATCACAGAGTAGTAACACTGATTATTGAACTATTTTTTACTATAGAATCAATTCCTCTTTGTAAAATCCCAGAATGAAGAAAATGATTGGTATGCTTTACACTTAATTATTAAAATGGCATAAATGTTTATTTACATTAGCAAATAGGTGATTTTTTGTATTCTTAATTCTTTTTGTATTCTTAATGGTAGACAGAGGAAATACCTGTATTTTCAGATCCCATGTGACTCTTGGTGCTAAAAATTATATCCAACTCTGACATACACAGTGGGAAAAAAAACTTCTCTATGGTGAAGTTAACCTAAATATGATGAACAATCTTTTATAAACCTGTTCCTTTAAAAAAGATCTCATCTTTAGAAGTTAGCAGACAAGGTTTCTTATACATAGATAAAGATGCATACTCTAGTATTTGGTAATTGTTTTTAGGCAAGTTTTAAGGTATGTATATATGCACAAATATACATATATACTGGTAGGGTATATATGTATATATGTTTCAAATATGTATATACATATCTAAAAGCTTTTCCTATAAATTTCCATAAATATCTCACCATATAAATTTTTAGGAACATTTCATTAGCTCAGATAATTATTTAAACATATATTAATGATTTCATGGCTCTCCAGGAATTTTGGTTGTATATCATTTACTTGATACCATTTACTTTTAGGCATCTAAAGTAAATAATGTTGCTTTAACAAGCAGAAAGACTGTATGTTATCATCACAATGATCTCTAGAATATGGACACTAAGGTCCTGTATCTCCCATTTCCCACTACCCTCCCTTCTACTTTACCTTATCAAGTTGGGAAACTACTTCCCATAGTAAGGAATGCAAAACTGACAGCTCTCTGCCCAGATCAATGTAACCATCAAAGCCTGGGGTGTTTGAGATGGTGTCTGGATTAGAGATCTCCAAAAGGAACCGCTTCATTCCACCCCATTCATGTTCTAAAAAATCATTCATGAATGCCATGTATTCCTCTTTGTTACCAAACCTGAGTTAGGTGAGAAAATAAGAAAAAAAAAAAAAATAGATCAAAAAGACATTATTAACATTTTTAGTTGATTTGCAAAGAGGCATTATTTCTTTTTATTTTGTGATGATAAGGATTTTGTTTCTTCAAGTGGTAACTGCTATATATTTTTTAAAATACTACCTTAATTCATGTTGAAAAACTCAAGAGTAGAAACAAAATTCCTCTTATTTTTGTTCTTCAAAATTCTCATATAATACAGCCCCTAGTTGTCTGCCAAATGCTCATCAAGATATCTATCAACATTACTATTTTTTTTTTTCAGTTTTCAAATAGATTCTATAGCAATCTCTTCTTTACTCATGGTTCATATTGAAGACTTTCAATAGATGCCTGAAATTAGAGATCATGGAACTCTCTATGTTTTGGCCTCTCATGCACTCTTTAAACAAACAACCCTTAAATGGACTTCATAGTTTCTCTTTATCACACTCAAATTGCCAGCATACTATTTCTGCTTTTGGGAAACTATTACTAAGTAATATAAGGTTCTATAAGTATTATGACACTTCATTACCTAATCTCAAAACCTAGAGCCTATTAACAGATAAGTGAAACATACTGCACGGATACATAGAACAAATGGAAAACTGGTATTCTGGGTGGGACTGAGCTAGACTTCATGAGATGTTTGCTACTCAGGTTTGTTTGTGGAACTTTCCGTTTAATATTTTTGTATACAGTAGATCATGGGTAACTAAAGCCATGGACTGCACTCCTTATAAAAGGGGAGTTTGCATGGGGGAGCTTTTTCTAAGTCTCTGCTCATCCTCTCTATTTCATCAGAGAAGAAATAACTGTTCATGTAGGTTTCAGCTATCCTACTTTAAGTCTATAAAACCTGTCCCAATATAATCTACAAACAATTTAATCAGAAATAACTCAAATATGGGCAAATCTATCTGTGCTGGCTTAGCTATGAGGTCCATAAAATTCAAATAGCAAATTAAAAACTAATCACAGACGACTGGAGAGATGGTTCAGAAATAAAGAGCACTAGCTGCTCTTCCAGAGGATGTAGGTTATATTCCCAGCACATTCATGGTAGCTTACAACAGTCTCTAATTCCAGTCCAAGAGAATCCAAAGACCTCTTCTGGACCCTGCAAGCACCAGGCATGCATGTGGTACACAAACATACACACAAGGAAAATACCCATACATGAATATTTTTTTAAAATCAAAATAATATGATATTCTTTCTTCATTGATATTCTTTCTTATACACTGCTGTTAGAAGCTTGTGTGTCTGAGTATTAAATATACCTGTGATCAATTCTGCAAAGTGTGAATTCTTTCCTGGTCCTTCCTTCCTTTTCTTTCTTTCATCCTTCCTTCCTTTCTTTTTTGAGATAGTTTCACTGGCTGGCTGACTAAATTTGTTATGTAGTGTAGGCTGGCCATGGACTCACAGAGATCCACCTGTTTCTATCTCCTGAGTGCAGGGATTGAAGGTGTAGAGCCACTGTTCTTGACTTCCTAACTTCTTTTGAAAATAAACTGAAGCCTACAGAAAAGTTGAAGGAATATAAAACAAACATCCACATTCTTTTCATTTATATCAAGTTAACTTTTTTGCAGTGGGGGGTTTGCTTTCATTCTCTACAGAAATATGTATTTTTATTATCTAGAGCCATTTTAAACTAAATTATAAATACTACCTCCAACTTAAGATACTAATAATTTCACGTTATTTCTTTTGATCGTCTACAGTACCCTTCTATCTTCTGCACATTTTTTCTAGTACCTGTTAGAAAGTAGCCAGCCTACTTGAAATAGATGATGTAACCACAGTATTTGCCTGTCTTCACACTTCTTCAATTTTTTTTTTTTTTAAATGAATGCTCAGGATTGAACCCAGGGCCTTGTGCATACGATGTAAGCATACTACCAGCCTTTCCCTAATACTGCCCTACCTGTATTGTTTTTTCATATTGTTAAAATAATAGCATCTGTATTACTTGGCATCCTATCTTTTCCTTAGTATTCTAACCTAGTTGCTACCATTTTCATATTATTAGATATCTTCTGTAAACATTATTTTAAATTGTTATAAATACTTCACTAACTGTTTGTACCAGAGTTTAATATTTGTTTCCATTTTAAAATTACTGATGATGCAATAAAAATCTAGTAAGAGTAGGAATGTGGCTCCTCAGCCTCATCCCAATGCTCACGCATTTTAAAGCCAGGTGTTTTAAAAAGGGTTAGGGTAGTTTCACCTACTTGGCAAAGTTGGCCAGGTTCTGAATGACCTTGGCAATAAGAGTTAGCGTCCGAGATGTACGGTCATCAGGATACTCCTGCATCAGGTTGAAAAGACTGGGAGACATAATGGCTGGGCAAAGAAAACGGAGAAACAATGAGGCACTAATGAGCCGCTCACTGATGTCTTGCTTGCCTCGGTTCAGGCACTGCTGCTTCCATGATGCAAACACTTCTTTCAACTCACGAGGGAAGACACTACAGAAGGGGGAAAATATACACACACAAAAAACCCCAAAACCTCTAAATATAAAAGTGTCATAACCCATGAAAGTATAAGTGACCCCACTTTGACCCAGGATGCCTCTGTTCTAGATCTGAGCTAGGAGGAGGGGCTATTAGACACCCAGGGATGGAATCAGCCTGATTCATAGCTGACAGGAGGTGGAAAACTCACAGGAGGCCAGATAGAGATTAGAAACTGCAAGTTACAAAATTCTGGATTAGTACAAACTTGGTTTAGCTAAGTGGGAAAATGGCATGAGGTTTCTTACTAAACTATTTGATTTAACATAACATACTGTGATATCCCTAAAGGCTGTTCATGAAGAAATCTTCCCAAACTAACCATTTGTTTGCGGTAGACAAAAGATCAAAATTTGAACAAAAATATGAACACATCTGACCCATACTAACTAATATTTAAAAAAGTAAAAAACAATCCCAAACCAAAAAAAAACCCACCTCACACCTCTAGTCCCAACTTTTGGGTGTTAGAAAGTACAGCTCTAACAGCTAGATGGAAAGGGTTATTTAGAGAGGCAGCTCAGAAGTCTTGCTCATAAGGAAGAGTTAGATTTTAGACAGGACTCAGAGAGGGGAAGCTTGCAATTTCCTTCAAGTCCTTTCTTTGTGGTGACTTTCATGTGGAAAAAGTATGTTCTTTGGCTAGGACACAGGCTCACCAGTAAGAATTGATGATCTTGCAGAAAGCCAACTCACAGCACATTTTCAGGTTGCTCTGATGATCCATTAGCTCACTAGAGGAACACTTGCTGGGGTCCACTTCACAGTTCTCATCTGATTCATACAATGCTTTGATGAATTCCCCTGATCAAAGGGAGATGACAAGTACTGTAACTATACTATGCTTTCCTAATTACAGTAGGAAACAGTTGCGCATGCTTTAGAGTTTCTTTCCTCAGATCTGGCATGGAAAAACCCTGAAGTGTCACTGTTTTACAGCCCAATAGTGACCTCCTCTCATGCACTATGCAGAATAGAACCAATCGCTAGCATCATAATTATTTATAAAGACAGCAACAATTTATTTAAAAATATAGTATCTTTTACCGGAAACACAAAATATATTTATTTATTTTAAAATGAACCTGTATCAGAGCTCCACCTGGTAGTATAAGTAATACCATTGTTCCAGGAACAAAACAAAACAAAACAAAACAACCCAAGCTTGATGAACAGATAATCCAACTAAGGTTTCAGGAGTAATGTTGGTCAAACAAAGATGCAAGCAAGGTTCTATAGGTCTGCCGCTAGCATTGGGGACAGTAATTAAACCCTCCACACAAAACTGCAGCTCTTCTCTTTATATATATCACAAGCTATATATGCTTCCCATAGACATTGGTTTACAAGCATTGGCCAGATAGCCTATCTATAAAGATATGCTTAGTATTATCTGACATCACCTTATGTTTAACTCTGCTATGAATGTCTTCCATGTTTTATACTCTTTTGTGCATATTTATTCTCATATACGTCTCACTTGCAGGAACCAGGTTTTGATCATGTTCAAATTCCTACCCCTTTGACTAACTCTCAAAAGCAGTATAGGAGTATACTGTTTTATAAGAGATGAAGTACACAGTCTTGTTTTCTTATAGGTGTCTCTTCATTAAAGAGGAGTGGACCTTTTTAAGATCCTTCTTGAGGCTCAAAAAGGTTACTTCTTGAGTTCAATCAGGTTCCTGACTTGAGGTTTAGGTTAGTCATAACAGGGTTTCAAAGCAGAACAATAATTTCTATAAAATAAAGTAGCAAAAGTAAAATGAAACATGTTTTCTATCAAAATGATTATTACTGAGATAAAGGAAAGCTTTTAAAAAGTGGCACATGGGTGGGGGGAGAAAATGAACACTCACTGTAGTATTGAGAGAAATATGGTCAAACCCTGGATCCTGACTTAACTGAGTAAGGAGCCTTGAACTGTCACTTAACTCATCTGAGCTTTATTAGCATCAAACCTGTCTTGGAGAACTGTGGTAAGGATCAAAACCCCCCAAAGTAGTATCATTCTGGGCGCTTACTTGGGCTCCATATAGAAAGCATTACTATGTACAAAATATGCTACTTTAAAATAGTTTTTAATAAAGTAAAATCACCAAACTGGTAGTTTTAAAAATGCTAACAATTCCTAAAGATTTGCCTGATATGAGATAGCTTAAAAATTCTATTAAAATTTTGAAAACTGTTTTTATTTTTGGAATTATAACCCATGTCTGATAATGTGTTGTATGCTAAAACAAAGATGAGGCTTTTACAGGTTCACACCTAAAAAGGTACTTACTTTAAAATTATTTGTGTTTGTTTCTTTGCATTTGAAAAGAATCAAAGGGGACAGTCACTGAGTTTAAATACTTACTTGTATTCAGAATGTTCCATCATGGTTTCTCCTCTGAATTGTAAAACTATTCTACTTATTTATCTATGTTTTCATAAATCTAAGCACATAGGTGTGCATGCCTTTGCACATGGAGGCCAGAAGAGAGCGTTAGGTTCCTGGGAGCCAGAATAACAGATGTTTGCGGATATGTTATGTGGGTGTTGTTATCTGAACTGTGATCCACATTATTATGCAGCAAGCAAGCTCTCTTAACTGCTTCTTTGAAAACATCTTTGAAATGAAAACAATTTAGATTTATTTTATGTGTCTATGTCTGTCTATGCACCACCTGAGTGCCCAGTGTCAATGGAGATCAGAAGGTGGCATTAACTTCACTGCAACTGGATTTATGAGTGTTTGCGAGCCACCATGTGGGTACCAGGAACTTAACCTGGGTTCTCTGCAAGAGCAATTATGCTCTGAACCACTGAGCCATTGCTCTACCCCCACCCTTTTAAGGAAAGGTACAGCAGACTGACTACAAACTCACTAAAGTAGTCCAGCCTTTACTGCGAAAGTGATAGAAATACAAGCATGTACCTACCACCATGCTCAGTTCTGTTATGTGTTTTCTATGTAAATCACTAAATCATTACTACCAACATTTCATGTGTAGGCGTAAGTCAACAGGTGCTGGCATATTACTGCTGAAAGACATTTGCCTCCAACACCAGCATGGAAATTACACTTCTGAGAGACTTATGTTTCACAGGTGGCATTTCTTCTGTGCCATAAGACACCAACAAGAAAAGATTTTAGTCAGACAGGTAAAGGGAGCTAGCAGATGGAAGACTTAAGCCTAAACAAAGCAGAGTTTTTTCAGTAGAGAGTAATACTTTCATTAAGATCAAGACAGGCTAAGAAGCTGGCAGATACTATACATTTTGACTGACAACTTTCTTCGAGGATGGGTATTTATTGAACTCATTGTCCTATGTATGCCAGGAAAGTGCTCTACCAATGAACTACATCCCAGGCCCAACTGGCAGCTTCTAAAATCAGAGTTCACTCAATAAAGTTTGGAAATATCACCTCTTTTTTTCTTTTTGCTTAAAGTGTATGGCACACAACAAAACTATATGGGAAGAAGACAATCCAATCTCAAGACTGAGAATCTTATGAGCTGTTTTAACGCTCTTGGAAGCGGCAACCATTTTCTTTACTCTAGCCCATACTCTTAGGTTACAGAAATCTTAACAGAGATTTCTGGGAAGTTATCTGAATTGCTTTCCATGCCTAATGAATTAATTTTCATGCCTCATTGAGTTCATTGAGATATTTAACTACTCACTACTGTATCAAAGGACTTGGTATCCACTAATAATTTCAGAGGTTTAATTCTTAGATATGAATATTCTCACCTCCATGTTTGCAAAATGAAGAATACATGTAGAGATGTTTCACTGTTGCCTTTTATAAGACAACATAAATTAAAGAAAACCATGACATATAATTTATGACTATAGTAAGCACCTGTGTAAATGAGTTTAATAGCATCTTTTCTAGTATCAATGAAAATCAACTGTTTTTCTCAGAATTCCTATTAGATTTTACACTAAAGCAACTGTGCAGATTTTAAGTAACAGAAGTGAAAAACAAAACAAAACCCACTCTTCATGAGAGTAGAAATTAATTGTTACAAGAGCAGGTGTGCTTTATGTAAACACAGCCCTATTTCCTGACCAGTCAGCCATTACTTTTTACCCCTTATGATTTCTTTCTTTTTTTACTTTTCAAGACAGGGTTTCTCTGTGTAGCTCAGGCTGTCCTAGAACTTGCTCTGTAGAATAGGCTGGCCTCGAACTCACAGACAGCTAATATTTAAATTGTGAAATAATTTGACAACTATTTTTTCTTCCCATTTGAAATTTTTGGTAAAAGGTGGTCTTGGGCTAGCAGACTGGTTCAGTGGGCAAAGGCGCTTGATAAAATGCCTGATGCACTTGAGTTGGGTCCCTGGTACCCACATGGTGGAAGGAGAGAACCAGCTACAAGTTGTGTTTTCTCTCTCACACACACGTGTAAATAAGTAAAAATCTAAGTTGTGATGCTTCAGACTGATGAATCAACAGGAAAGGAGCCAGCTGGTGGTGGTGCATGCCTTTAGTCTCAGCAGTTGGGCGGCAGAGAAAGGTTGGCTGTCTTGGGGACTGAATCTAGGGCCTCATGGATGCTTAAAAATGTGCTACCACTAAGTTGTATCTTCAGCTTTTCTGACTGTCCCTGATCCCAACATCTGACCATTTATTTGTGACTTTTAAAGACTCTTTATTTTTGACTGGACTCAGAAGTAGAAGCTTTCAGCAAGGACAGCCTACATCTCTTGGCAATCTGTTCCTGGAGTTTTTCTTTGGCTTCTTTCATTCTTTTAGCACATTCTGCAGCCTTGTTGTTTTTCTTAGTGTGTGTTTCTTCCGAGCACTTGTGTTGCAGGACACGTGAAGTAACAAAACGCTGAGACTTGGGGACTTTGGTCTTGGGCATCTTACCTTCTTTAATTAAATGGCTTTCAGACATCATATTGGTGGACATTATCTTTAGAGAGGTTAAAAAGTTTGCAAATTCTGCTAGTTCTACTAGACACCAATCAATGAGGCACAGTAGTGTCTGTCAGTCCAGAAACATTCTTCTCTCCTTTTCTTTTTTTTAAAACAATAACCACATTGAGAACACTCCACTTTGCATCCATAATATATCCGTGAACAGGCATGTTCTTCCTCTCTCCAGTTATCCTTGGTCTATCACAAGAATGCCTCTTACTCACCAGCAGGTGCACTCTGATGTTGGTTAAGATACTCTGCTTTACGGGAAACTCTTGTTCATCATTCCCACCATTGATCTGGACCACATAACCCTTCTACTCTTCACCCAGTGCATCAGCAGAAACGCCTGTGTCCATGTGCTTCTCATAAAGTATGGTGTTTGCGACCATCGTCCACTTAAGTGAGTTTTTGACATATTCAACTTCATCCCGATGCAGCCGACCACCTAGAAGGCACCAGTCTTTCGCTCTCTTCTCTACTGGTATCCAGGGTTTCATTTCCTTTCTTTATTGCATTTTCTCTCTGATCATTTTTCTTGATCCCTCATCTTTCTTTTACACTCTAAACAGTGTTTTTTGGTTCCATTCTCTTTTCATTTAGCCTCATCTAACTCCTCTGTATGAGTTAGTCCCAGAGTTCTCACCGCTCTCTAGACATATGTTCTGCTTTGCTTTCCCACTTAAACCTCCCAAAAATTCCTATCAGAACTTCAGGTGAATATATATAAGGTAAACATATAATTTCCCCCTTTCAAGCCTACATGTCATGATTTCTGTTTATGTCTAATCCAGGGGCTGGAGAGATGGTTAAGTGGTTAAGAGCATGCACTGCTCTTGGAGAGGACCTGAGTTTGGTTCCCGACAATCACATCGGGTAGACTATAACTACCTGTTATCAAGCTGTATGGGTTCCTGCGCTCATGTAACATACCCATACACAGACATACATAATTTAAGATAAATCATAAAACAGTGCATCATCCTTATTCATTTAGAAAGTCTACAAATTCTCTATAATACTTATTCTTTCTTTCCTACAAACTGAAAGAGTTGCTAAGTCAGTTCAACTTCAATGTTTTTCTTATCATTCTTTTTCACTAGTCTATTCCCAAAGACTGTCTCATTATTTCTTGCTCTCCATAAGACAATGGCTTTTGTTTCCAAGATTTATTATTCATTTACTTTTTTTTTAAAAAAGGTGTATGAGCGTTTTCATTCATTCATTCATTCACTTATCCACTTATTCATTCATTCATTCATTCATTCATTCACTTATCCACTCATTCATTCATTCATTCATTCATTCATTCATTCATTCATTTATTTATTCTGTACTGTGTACTACAAGTATGTAGTTCACACAGCAGCCAGGAGATGGTATCAGATCCCCTGAAACTTGAGTTACAGAAGGTTTTTAGCCACCATGTGAGTGCTTGGAACTGAACCCAGGTCAGAGCATCAAGCGCTCTTAACCAATAAGTCATCTCTTTGGCTCCTACAATGACTTTTTAATTGATCTCTATTGCTTTTTCTTTTTAAAAAATTCACTCTCTTAATTCCATTAAAATTATCCTACTAAAAATTTTTGGTGGCTTTCCAATGATTAGTATAAATTGTATATCCAGAACCACACTCTCAAATTTTGGTTTCTAATTATTGCTAAATTTTTTGTTGTTATTCACTTATCCCTTTCATGTTCTTTTAAAACTATTTTCCTTTCTTTCCTTCTTCCCTTCCTTCCTTCTTTTCTGTGTGTATGCGCTATGGTACGTATGTGGAAATCAGAGAACAACTTGTGGGAGTTGGTTTCACCATATGGATCCTGGGCACTAAATCTGGGTCACACGGTTACTGGCAAGTGCCTTTACCCACTGAGCACTCTCGCTAGTTTACTTCCATGCCATTTTTCCACCGAAAGGCATATTGCATAATCACCTGATTTTTTTCCCTCATGTCTATGACTCATGTCTTTCTAATTGTCTTTACAAATTCTCTGCAAAAACACAGAATTTCTCTTTTGGTTAAACAAACAATCTCATGTCATTTCCTTGTGAACAAAACCCTCTATTCAGCATACCTTTATTACCACCCATTCTTGATGGTTACATGTGATTGGTAAGCACTACAAATATACCTAGAACAAATTAAAATGGGGGATAAATGTAAAATATACACCAAGTTTCGGAGTATATAAGTACCTCATTAATATTCCACATTGATTAGTTGTTAATATTTGATATAGTGTGTTAAATAAAATTTGTCATTCATTTCATTAGTTTCTTTATTTTTTTTATACTATGACTATTTAAAAGCTTGAGGTTACTTTAATAAACACACAATATCACACATATGTGGCTCCCACCATGCTTGTACAGTACAGTGCTGTATTACTTTCTGTGTGAAGAGTTAGGTGTATGGAGATACAAGGAAATGCTGGTCATGGTGGCTCATGTCTATAATCCTAGCACTGGGAGGCTGAGGCAGGAGGAATACTATGACAACAAGGCTAGCTTAGGCCACCATAGCAAACAGTCCCCCCCAAACCACTATTTTTCTTCAAGGAACTTATACTCACTTTATTATCCTATCGCTTTATTGTGCTATGTGTTTAAGACATTACCTCACTCTAGCACCTAATGACTTAATTTCATAACCAATTCTAGATCTTTAAGTGAGTGGCCTTGTTAGTCAACAACTACTAATGACTGAACAAAAACTAGTTAACAGTTAAAGACCCTTAAAGTAGAAGTGTAGAACTTAGGAACTAGCAAGCATTTCTTCATTTCTGATGAGAGCTTTGTATGCATAATAATAAATGGTAGGTTAATCCTTTTAAGACTGAGGCAATATCACGCTATGACTAATTCCCAATACTTAGGAGAAACAGAACACCTTAGTTCTGGTGGTGAAATCTACCAATTGTATTATATACCCTGGGATGAGAAATGCAGAGGTTTTAGGATGGCTATATACACTGATGGGTTTTCTATTTTATACATGTTATAATGAACATGTGTGGTTACTCCACTGTAAGTACTACACAGAGAGTTTACAGCTGAAATCTAAGTCACTCAAGTCAGGTGAACTTAATGTACGCAGATTTTCAATTCAATTTGTTTGTCCTACGAGGTAAAAAAAAAAAAAAAAAGTTAAAACTGAGAGGGAGAGAAGATATCTTCCTCTTCCATACCCAGCGCATCATGAAGGTACTGCTGTCCCACCAACTTGAGGTATTCCTCAATGGATTTAGTGGCAATGGTGTTTTCTCTGAAGATCAAGACATCATGCTCTCCACAACGATCCACCTCTGACATCACCAAGTCAGTCAAAAAATCCTGGCGGGATAATATTCAGTCAGAAAGAAAGCAACTGAGCAGTAATAAACATCAGAAGAGACTATGGAAGCAGCAGATATCCTGGAAACACTGCTTTAAAACTAAGCCACCAAATTCCTTGGAAAGAGAAAAGGCAGTCAGGATAAAGATCTTACGTATTGCCAGCTCTAGATTTAATTTCTGAGTTTCTTCAGAGATTTTTCTAATGCACTTTTTAAAAGATCATAATTCTGAATGTATCTCCAAGTCTCTCTTTCCAACCTCGCCTAGTACTATTCTCTGCTACAGTCCCTGCATGGTGCTCTAGTTTCTTTTTATATCATTTAGTTCACATGTACTTTCTACATAGTGTTTTCTATTCACCACAAAAATCTTTTAGCTGTTCTCAGTTCTGCTCTACTTCTACCCTCACCTCCACTCCCATTATCATAAAACTAATTTCTGGAAACCTTTAGTTTTCGGTTCACAAACTGCTTCCTCCATGAAGTCCTCCTGGACCAAGGTTACCCTTTTCTACACCTTAATATTATATAACTTTTTACTCTCTGTACTTCTCGCTATAATCAGAGATTTATTTTTTAATTACTTAATATGGTTTCTCCAGAAAACTGAAAGCTCCATGAGGCCAAGGATAGTGTTTATCTTTGTTCAACACATACAGTGAAGACACTTTCAGCATCCAACAGCTACTGCCATGTTAGATGTCATTTTATCTTCCCAGTTTTCATTTCCATTTAGATGAAAGATTGCCATAAAATAGCTGCCAACTAACTGTACAACACCCATTGGTGTTTTCACTTCAGATCCACATTTGAATTCCATGAAGACTTGTACTTAGCACAGTTCTTGACTATCTCCTCCTGTACCATGGGGATACAGTTAGCAGTTAAAGTAAGAGAAAGGGCTGGGTGCAGTGGTGTATGCTTATAACCCCAGCACTTGGTGAGGCAGAGGCAGGTGGATCTCTTTGAGTTTGAGGACAGCTTGGTCTACAAAGTGAGTCCAGGACAGCCAAGGCTACAGACAGAAACCCTGTCTTGAAAAACCAAAAACCAAACCAAACCAAACCACCAAACAACCAAAAAGCAAAACAAAAAAATGCCACCCCCCCAATCTCACAAAAACCAAAAAACCCACGAACAAAAAACAAAAACTGAAAGAAAGCCATCATTTAACATAACACTTCAGAAAAACCTTCGCTAGGCACGATGTTGCACACCTGTATCATACCTTCAATTCTGGGATTTGGGAGGCTGAGGCAGGAGGATCTCAAGTTTGGGGCTATAATGAGTAACATGGTGAGACCATGCTTCAAAAAGACGACAATAACAAAAACTACAATAACAATAAAGTTTGAAAATGTTGTGGGGTAATAGTAACTGCATGTATGGTATCTAACTCATGGAAATAAACTAGGAGTAAGCATTTGCTAGTTCCCCCATTTCACTTTAGTTTAAAAAAACCTCCATCTCTTATAGGCCTGCTAATAGGCTTTCTTAGCTCAGTCTTAATTTCCCTTTCTTTCTCGGAAGGCTTTTAATGCTGGATTTTCACAGTATCTACCAGTAACCACAGCCTCATTTCCTTGTACACAGTAAGGAAGGACTTTAAGGTAACACCCTTTTCGACTTACCTTGGCTCTGCCAGTACTTTGAAGAATGTGTACTAAGGCACAAGCCAATTCCTCTTTATTCCTCACACTAATTACTGGCTCAAGGACAGAACACAGCATGGTGTAGTTGCTGGTGATGAATTCTGCAAATTCTTTGTATTGTTCCATAGGCAGAATGGTGATAGTTTGGAAACGTGACTTAATCCGGATAGAAGGTCCTCCTGTCTTTCCCTTGTTGGGTGTGGGTGTACTCACGGGGTACCACTTTTCTACAAACTGGCGACCAGTCACACTGGCAGTGGGGATGTTGACTAGCCCTACATAATTATTCTTGTCCTTTTTTTTCTTTTTTTCCACATCCTTATAAATGTGAACTGTGATGCTATGAAGAGGTGGAAGGCTATAGAATTCAAAATGTTCACCCCAGAAAATATTGTCTGCTTTGGTCTTGCTGGTTGTACGAGCAAAGAGGGTATCATCAAGGCACAGTTCGCAGAAATATTTTTTTTTAGGGGCAAGGTCCTTGGCTTCAATGATCCATAAACGAAGAACATTTTCAGCTCGTCTACAATTGTCCTAAAAAGAGACAACAAAGTTGAATTTGAAGCTGACATACCAGAAAGAGGATGTTTTCTTCTTAAAGTAAGGCTAATTATTAACATTCCTCTAATAGAGTAGTCAACATACAGTAATAAGAATCGCTATCTCATTTAGGATCACAGAACTCTGAAGAAGAATCTTGCACGGGTAAGACTGTTCAGTGGGTAGCTGGCTGCACCTGCTGCCAGACCTCCATTTGATCCCCAGGACACACATAGTGGAAGGAAAACAATCAACTCCTGCAAATTGTCCTCTGAAATCCATGCGTCTACTGTGGTCTGTCTGTCTGTCTCCCCCCTCACCACACAAATAAATACACGTAATTAAAAGCATTTTAAAAGAATCTTACAGAACCACAAATACTGTTTTACTTGTTGACAAAAAATACCATCATGTAACTAAGTTCTCTATAGCCAGCTTTATGAGGCTGGACTAATTTAATTTCTAGGAATAAAAAAAGAGAAGTTGCTAACTAACATGCCTCCTAGTACCACTTTTATCATGTATTAACTTCTGGTGGGACATGTCATCCGCTTTTTTGAGTCTATATTCACACCGGTAAAATGATCTTATTGGAGATAAGATCAAATGTCATAGTGCAAAATGTCATAACATGTATATTGTTTTTAAAACTGTCAAGCTTTAAGCCAGATGTGGTAGCAGTAGCCTATAACCCAGGCACTTGTGAGGTTGCAAAAGGACTGCAAGTTTAAGACCAGCCTTGGTTACATAGTGAGACCTTGTCTCAAGAACCAAAAAAATTAAGATCTAGAAAATTAAGATATTAATATCTTTGTTTTCTATCAACTTGATGCTTACAAGCTGATAAATGAAAAAACTTTTATTCAATTTGTTCTGACAATTTCATATATGCATAAGGTGCATTCTTTAATCTCTCTCCTACCCTCACTACACCCCTCCTTACAAGTTCCTTTTCTACACATTTGTATCCCCTCCCACTTTCTGAGACCCACTAAATTTAATCATGTGGTGACCATAGGTTTAGAACCATCCACTAGAGCCGATGGGTTCCTCTGGTGATGAAACTCAATGAAAACTGAAAACTGTAACTGTTCCTCCCCCCAACTCTACAAGCAGCTAATAGTTCAGCAGAGAGGGCAGGGCCCCTTGAGCCCTTTCTAATCCATGACTGACTGCCGGCAGACCAGGTTTTGTTGCTGCCAGAGCAGCTATGAAGTGATGAGAACATTGGCTGTGTATTTCTTAGCCCTTCCTTCCATTTTCCTGCGTTTACATTCTTTCTGTTTTGTCTTCTAAGATGATCCACGAGCCTTAGAGGGAGTGATATAAATGTCCTGTTTGCGACATTTTTGTCCTGTTTCGACACTCAAAGCTACCATTACCTTATTTGGCTGAACTGTCCTTCGAAGGTTTTCCATCCACTTATCTCTCTCTGAGGCAGAGTTACAGCTAAAGCATTTACTTCCACTTAAGTAGGTGACCTTCAATACAAAGATTAGAGATGAGGATATGAGACTGTGTGTGTCTATGTGTTTGTGGGGGATTTATCTTCTAATTTCTATATTTTTAAGAATTAGGGACATATTATGAAACCCAGATCTTCTTACTATATGAAGCTAAAACTATTGTTTTAGTTTTGTTGTATCTTTACTTAAAATTTAACCTTCTAAGTAGCATCCATACTTCTGAGCTATGAGAACAAAGCTCATTTACAATTTAGCTGGCCTATGGTTCAGAGAAATAAGACATAAAGGCAACATCTAAAATTACTTGTAAATGAATATACTGATTTGAGCTAATAAAAAGAACTAAAAAGGGAAAATGTTTGTAAAATAATTTGATTTCTTAAGATTGCTTCATTAGAAGGATACTAAATGAAGTTGAATTACTCTTTGGAATCCATTTCTTCTCCAGAAGGCAACCAACCCACTGAGTTCTAATCATTTATAACACTGGACATAGTATATTATGTTCATAGTACAAGCCCACTGAACTGAGCTCCGGAAATAAAAGTTCAGTGATTTTCAACATCATCATCATCATCATCATCATCATCATCATCATCATCATCATCA
>NW_026596057.1:12773148-12800920 GCF_907164565.1 Psammomys obesus | reverse complement strand
CATCATCATCATCATCATCATCATCATCATCATCATCATCATCATCATTATTATTATTAATTACAAAACACATATAAATGACCTGATCAAACTGTTGCAGTCTGTTCATTTACTCTCAGTTCATAATACAATGAATCAAATCAGACAGACTGTATACTTTGTCTGAAATGGCAGCTCCTAGATTCAGATGGTTAGTGGGGACCTGAAATGTGGCTGTTGATTGAGGAACATGCAGGAGAGTACAAAAACAAGCAAGGTATGGTCCTAAGTCAAGAATCACTCATGTTATAGATAAAAACATGTGATTTTGGTTGATTTTCTGAAAATTTCTTTAAAATTAGGGCTTAAAATTATGATATCTTTGTCAATTTAAAAATTAACATATTACTTTGAGATGCTATTGTTAATCTTGTAACCTATGCTGAGAATGTACAAAAGTGCTCAAGGTTTTTTTTAAAAGTAGACAAAGGCAAAGACATGAGCATCATTAATAACTTGATTACAAATATAATTCTATTAGATTTTTTCAACTTTTCCCTTATAAGTAGAAAAATTTCTGGAACTGAAAACCAGTTAAGATAAATAAGAAACACTATAGTGAAATTGTCAAATTATTATCAACTATTCTACAGAAGTGTCTACAGTTCTTATTCCTTTTTACCTCAAAGCAGAAGTCTTGTCCAAGGATGCTACTATGGAGTGGTTTCACTGCCACTGGCTCCCCTCTACCAAGGTCTAGACATTCCACTGCACTGCACGGGCTCAGCAGGGACTCGTGTGAACGAGACTCTTTCAGTTTAGGCAGACCACGAGACCTAAAAGTAGAAGATACTTAGGGCAGTGTTACATGAAGTCTAATGAAAGGAGACTAATGAAAATGTACAAAAGTGGAAGGGGTTAAAATAAAAGGAGGAACAAACAGATATCCTATGTAGTAACAATATTAAGCACATTCATATGGCATACATAAACTATGTGTGAACACATCTTTTCAACAAAGCATAAAGACATAATTTTACAAGCTTCAAAGGACTTCTACGTTCCTATACAGATGTTATATTATCACTTCTATATTGGAAAATGAATACATACTATTCAGAATTACTTTATCACTTTTTATGCAAAAGCACTATTGGAAGACATTCTTATTTTGTTTGAGGTACACATTTATTTTCTTCTATCACCAACAATGGCTGAATCCTCAGCTTGCTTCTTTGTGTGTTACAAGATTCCACTCCCACCCCAACCTGACCAGTATGTAAGAGAAGGAAAGCAAGCAGGAGGAGTGAGAGTGACAGCAAGAAAGACAAACTTTTCTGCACAAGAATCAAACAGCCTGATTTCCATCTCAATAAGGAATTCTCTTCTGGCAAACTTTGACTTCTATACATCCTCTATCGTATAAATATGAGTAAAGAATAGAAATGCCCTGAGGAAGCGCCCACCATAGTTAAAACAAGACTCCCCAGAGAACAGCTGACACTGCCAGGCAAGCATCTTGGCTCACTGTTTTCTTGGTCATGGGTAGGTAGCTTCGTTCCTGTCACCAAAGGAGATAAATAATTCACTGCCTTCCTATTGTAAACTGTAAAAATTAATGAGCTCAACATGATGGAAAATAATTTTCCTGAATTCAGCAATGTATGGTCGTGCAGCTTTGGTCAATAATTATACTTAGTGACTGAAACACCCATCTGCTTCAAGTAGGTCTTAGTTATATGTCTAAAAAGAAATGTCTATGTAAAGACATTTGTTTTGGTAGAATATTTTAAATAAGCAGCTTTATTTATTTACTAGTAACAAGGTTAATACTGAAAGGAGTTTCAGTACTTGCTGTCAGAAGAGTCTAAACTGTAAAGCTACAGGATATTGGAAACATTAAGGTCACTATGTCTCCACTCTACTTAGACTCTGTAAACAAGACTCTGTAAACAAGAAACAACTTAAAGATAATTCAGCCTGTTGGTTCAACAAAAACAGCAAATAATAACGACCATCTAAAGTTTAGGCTGAAAAAAAAAAAAACAAAAAACAAACCTGAGTTCTGATAGCAATTCTTTAAGTAAAAAAAGCAGTGTAGTAGTTCCCATTAATAATGCAAGGTATGCACAAAAAAAGGACAAAAGCCACTAAATATATATAGTGCACATAAAATTCTACAAAGCAACAGTTGGATTCATTTCCCTTTGTTCTAGATAAGAAAACATGTTTGATGTTATGTGGTGCAAATACAGTACAATTATAACTAATTTTTTTTGATCTTAGTCAATTTATCGTAATGCAGCCTTTCTCAATAAGCCAGAAGCCAGATTGAAGAAACAGGACACCATAATCTTTGTAAAACAAACAGAAAATGATATCTCGCTGTCCTCAGGAACTGCTCCAGCTCTGGGATGATTAGCTCACCAGGAAAGGTCGCAATATATTTAAAGGAGAAGGTGTACAATAAAGTTTCTCTTGTTATAATCTCCAAAACAGTTAAAATATGAATTAATTTTATTTAAAACAAAGTAAATGTCTACCTACATGAAGCAAGTGTACAGCCACCTGGCAGTGCAGCCCCAAACCATAGCGGTGCCACATGTCCCCGTGTAGAAAGTCACTTCCTGGACTACATCTCAGAAAACAACTCTCGGTTTAGAAGGCAGGAACCAACTGGGAATCATTTCCCTGCTGCCTGCAGTTATAGATGCCGAATAAATGCTTTTCAGGTGTTATTCAAGTCTTCAATAGAAGCCAGGACAGAAACGCAAACAATCGAACAAGTCCTCTCTATCCACAGCCTGCAGTGAAGGTGATATCCCTTAATTCCTCCAGGCTGCATCTAAGTCCTTAGGTAACACAAACAAGGTTCCAGGGCTCTAGGCTGGGCCTGTTGCCATGGTGCTACACCTTTAAGGAGATTAGAGCTGGAAAGCAGCAGGAAGAAGCTGCAGCTGGCAGGACTCAGGGAGCATGATCTGCAAACATGGCGAAGGTGACTGCTTAAAAAAAGAAGGGAAAGAGCAGTGAGGGCCCATCCCCATGAAATTCTCAGCTCTGGGGATAGGGAATGGTGTCTTAATAAAAATTACTTAGGGACAGATCCAGAAGGGTTTCCTGTGACTGCCAGCTACCACTAGCTACACCTACTATATCTTCTTACAATACAATCTCTCACATCAGTTTCCTATGCTGTGCCCACTCTAGGCAAAAGTCTCTTTTTGCATGATTTATCTGGTTTAAAGTTATTTTCTAACTTTAGAATAAGTGAAATAAAATATTTTTTTTCAATGCTTGTCCAGTATAGTTCAACTTCCAACAGCTGCCATAAAAAACTCATCTTATTCAAGCCATCTGGAATTATAACTTAAAAGGTACTTACTGAAATTTCAGTAATTACTACATAGTTCAGAGTATGGATACATACACACATGAATCAACAGCCAAAGTCTAACATGTCCAACATTAATACTGAAGAAATAAGCAAGCTCTTCCTCTACTCGGAAGACAGTGTCTCTGAGAAGTAATTCCCACAGAAGCATGATTACAGTAAACACAAGATCAAACAGCCTGGGGATGGCTCAGGGCAAGAAGGGAGAAGGAGCCATTATTTCAATATGGCATTAGAAACCCCGTGTCACCTCTAATCATGTTTACCTCCTCCTGTACCTTCAGAGGAATTGATTTTCTGTAGATCCAACTACTGAATTTTAGAGCTGGTGCCACAGTTTACTTCTCTAATGGAACAGAATGGGGATTTATTGGGAGAAATAATGAGTTTAAAACAACTTTTCCAAGGTAAGCTGACAAGGGCCTTTATTAAGAAACCTGACTTGGCCTTAAAAGCAGATAATGTGCATTTCTGGACTACTGGCAGGTCCCTTCCCCGACTACACTCCTTTGTCCCACACCATTAGCATAAACATCACACAGGAATAATCTGGGGGTTAATTTAACTGGAAAATTGCTTCCTACAGTTTGATTTTACATTAAATTAAGGAGCACCATATTCTACACTTCAACTTATGGACTGTGAGGGTATGGGTTGGCATGGGTTAAAAATCTAATTGCTGATGAAGATTACTCGCTGGTTCTGACTTATTTAGGATATAAAGTACAAGGCAAGAGAGGCTTTCTGTTACCATATTAAATGCCTGTTACATTGCTGGAGCCGTCATCACTACTTAAAATCAGTCATAAAAAGAGGAAAGTGAATACTGGAGTTGGGCGCCATCACACACACTGGTGGGTGCACTGGTGCGAAAGGAAAAGCATAAAAGAACTCTGATTAGTGCAGTTTGAAGTAAACACAGCCGGATTTGCTCAGCTCACCCATCTGATTTCTTAAAAAGTCACGTTTCCCCCAACGCTCCAATAGTGCTGGGGTTGGCTAGCTCACTCTGCCACATGTTTACAGATTCAGTTCCAAATTTAGAAATTGGGAAACTTTTAATTAAAAATGCTTATTGCCACACAAAATCCTGCACTTGGTGCAGGTGAATTTCTGCTTAGTTGGCAGTTATGGTTCTGAACTACGTCACTGGATTCTGGGAGAGACGCGGAGCCTGTAGCTGGGTGCTGCACCACACTTGTGTTTTAACTAGCATGCATCTTATAGCACTTGTTCTGAAAATGTCCCACGTAGTCATTAATAAACCTGGGTATCTCAACACTCAATATATTTTAAAACTGAGATCTCAAAAGACAAGATTATTTTTTTCCCTGTTCCCTGGATTTTACTGTTTTCTAATCAGACATTTTGTGAACATTTCCAAGTGATTCTATTTGTTGAACATATAACTCTCCTGTATTGTAATTTTAGCACCCCTTCTCAGGCTTTGTATCTCACTCACTAGTGTTCTGTTGTGTACTCAAAACCCTCAGAGAATCTTGATAGCTCCAGCTGCACTGGCCTGTTTGCTGTAGGTGAAAGCAGTCCCCACTGCTTCTGCTACTGATTTTTATGTTAGCTACACAGAGCTACTTTTGGAAGAACAGTACATAATGCAGATTTTCCTTCTCACTGCTCTCAAGTCTCGAGAGTCTTAATGAGCCCAGATGCTGAGCCCAGATAAAAGCAGTGTATCTGTATGTAGCGTGAGTTATCATTTGAAATAAAAACCTCATGGCTTACCATCCCACAAAATGTGAAACATACAGCAACTTCAACATGTATACATGTACACATTCAATGAAAGGAACATAGAGACTATAAATATTAAAAGTACATTTGAGAAGTAGAAAATTCCACTGTCTCAAATAGAAATTGTTTTATAATATGTTTTTCTTGGTCCTTAAATTGCAAATGTATTAAAACCTATTAGTACAATCAAACAAATATAAACAGATACACTGAATTAAGCAAAGACATTAAAATAAACTAAATTACACCTAGAATACAACTCAACTAAAAGACCACTTAAAGGTGGAAATACTAAGTTCTTTTAAAACTATTTTTAATTGAAATAGAATTACATTACTTTCTCCCACCTTTTCCTCTCTTCTGCAGCTCCCATGCTCCCCCCACTCTCAAGTTGATATCCTTTTTTCTTTAAGTATAGATCTATACACACACAAATATATATATGAACTCTTTCTTCTCTCCCCCCCCTTTTTTGGCAGGAGGGTATTTAAGACAGGGCTTCTCTGTGTAACGGTGGTTATAATAGAACTTTCTTTGTAGACCAGGCTGGCCTTGAACTCACAGAGATCTGCCTGCCTTTGCTGGCTTGTACTTCTTAATCTAGAGGGAAAATTTGATATTGCTGTTGTTTCTGTCTTGTTTCCTCCTGGGGTTCTGTCCCCCTCTTCCGCTATGTTCTTGATGCAAGAGCGGTGACATAGATCTCTCTGTTTGGGCTGGCTCCCCACAATCCATTGAGCTCTGCAATGTGTCCTGTTGTGGTTTTCTGTGATGTTGCCTCTCAGAGGGTAAGGGTGCCCTACACTGCTGAAGACATCACACACTTAGGACACATGACCCAGATGACTCAAGCTAGATCTGACCTGAAAGTCTCTTCCCTGTGGTCTAACTTTCATAATTTCAGAAAATACTATGTAAACTACCAAGGGAGAGAAGCAAATTAGACAGTCCTAGCCAGCTGCAACACCAATGAACCACAATTATCATCATGCAAGAAGCACAGCAAGCAGAAATACACACATACCTAATACAGTGCAGTTCGTTCTATAATAAGTCATTTACAGTTAGCCATAGGTGGTCAGTGGTCAGGTAGAGTAAGGACTTAGTCTAGAAAATATGGAAAGAATACAAGAGATAGGGAGCATATAATTTCTGACTTGGGTATTCCTGCATGAGCATGCACTAAAATTAAGACAGACTCAGGACAGAGTATAGGAACAGGAGATGTTATCTGAGAAGAGAGAACAAAATCACAAGCAGAACAATAACAGAAAATACCATGGGAAGTACTGTAAAGGAAAGACTTCAGGGGGTTGACAGAGATAATAGGAGTTAGGAAGGGACCAGGCCATGTTGTATTCTGCATAGTACACTAATATTATAATAAAAGTATTATACACATGCAGTAAGATATTACAATTGCAATTTCATTTGTGATACTGAGATAAAGAGAGGTGCTATTCCAAAGTGAGGTACTAGACAAGATATAGTGTTTATAAAAGAAATGTTCTGGGACTAATTCCACTATTTTGAATCCTCAGTTAGATCAAGACCATAGAGAGTGACCAGAAAGTGGAAAAGTCAAAAGACTTGTGAGGGTGAATTCTGAGTAAACTGTGTGGCTCATCCCCTTTTTTCTACGATACATATGATTAGTGGAAATGGGGTAAGGTTTGATTCTTTCTGGATAGCTAGATGATCAGAAATGACTACGTGTTGGCAGTGACTAAGTTTTGGAGTGGTCTGTACTCCTAGTTCCTAATGGTTGTCAGTGCAAAGAATTTATGACTGCTCTTTGTAGTTGTGAAGGGACCAGAACAACAAAAATTCATTCTTGGAATGGGCTGGGAGATGGCTCAGTGTGTAAAGAGCTTGCTGTGTAAGCCTGGAGAACTGAATTCTGTAACCCAATACCCATGAATGAACTAGGCATAGCATATGGCTATGGTCTCAGTGACAAGAGGTAGAGACGGGGGAACTGCAGTAGGCCAAGTGGTGAGCTTCACGTTCAAGAGGAAACACTGTCTTAAAAAATATGGTGGACACTGATAGAGAAAGACACCTGATATGACTTCTGGCCTTCATGCCCTTGCTTGGGTGTATACACCTTCTCCACAGAGCTCCTTGAATGAAACTATAGGTGAGAGCGTCCTTAGAGATGAAAAATCCCTCATGGACTCCTCAAAGAAGCAAGATACAAATATCTGTCAGGTTCACAGACCATAATGGAAAACTAAGATGGTACTAGAATAGAATGTCTGATCTCCTTTTTACTCCTGTGTCTATTAAGAAAAAAAATCCAAAAGTTAGGGCTGGCAACAAGTACTTGAAATCTGGCAATGTGTAGGTTCAGTGTTTTTCATCATTCCATAGTCTTAAGTGCTTGTGAACAAAAGGCAAAATAATCAGATTTTTCATGGTCTTATGCCCTCTTACGTGACACAGATTCAATGTCCAAACACAACTAATATGGATCCTAGAAAATGATTTTGCTGGGTTTTAACTGATTAGATGACTTTTAAACAATGACTCTGTGATATTCTGTTGTTTTTTTTCTCTAAAGTGTTCCTAATATCCTGTCTTTTGACTTTGCATTTCTACTGCCAATAGTCTCCTTAGAGCCTTCATTATATCTCACAATGGCTTTACAGTAACTGCTCCCCAAATGTGGTCTTCGCAAAGCAAGTGATCTAAAATGTCCTACTCCATAGTACAGGACTTCTCCATTTACAGCACGGCTCTGTGTCATTTCTCCATTTACAGCATGGCTCTATGTCATTTCTCCATTTACAGCATGGCTCTGTGTCATTTCTCCATTTACAGCATGGCTCTCTGTGTCACTTGCCGAGAACTGTTTACAGGCCCTTTGCTGCTTGTAGTCTACAGTCTAAGCTCCTTAGTTTGATATTTAAGAACGTAAAAGAACCGAGCTGAAAAATATTTCTTCTCATAAAAGACATGTTCCCCCAGACTTCTAGTTTCAGTAATTTTACCAAAACTTCCAATGTCACTTCATTACCCCATGTTCCCCACCCCTAATTCTTTGCGTATAACCTGCTGTTTTCTTTCTAGAAGCTTTGAAAGGATAGAAAACAAAATAAAACAAAGCAAAACCCCAAAACTTTAATGATCCGATATCTTGCGATGTTACTAGCAGATGTTTCTGTTCAGGGGTCTTTACCACTAACTGTCCTGAAAATTAGGTGGCCTCTCCAGTCTGGACATTTTTCTTGTCTGGGGACATTTTCTTGAATTATTCCTTTGACAAGGTCTTCCCTACAGTCTCTGTTCCTTTTTCTATAATCTTGTGCACTGACTCTTTCATTCTTTCTGTTAGTGATTTATTTTGTGTGTGGGTGTGGAAGTCAGAAGACAACTTGTGGAAGTGTGTTCTGTCCTTCTACTGTGGATGTTCCAGGGTCATCCCAGGTTGGTGGCAGTGCCCTCACCTGCTTCTGCCATCTTGCCAGCCTGATCCTTTAATCTTCTGTTACACTTCTTGCAACACTGACTATTTTATCTTTCATATTAACTTTCAAGAGCTTCTTGTTTTTTCCCTTTCTACTATGTAGTTATTATTTTATAGGCATATGATTTTACTTGTGAAATCATTTGTTTGCTGTGAACTTGCTCTCTCTTTAGTGGAATATTTTGATCTCTGTTCTTCATTTTTGGGTATTTCTTTGGAATCTTTAAGACATATGGGTATATGTTTGAGAGCACGGCACTAAGTAAAAGCTCAGTGGAAACTGTTCCTGGAATGAGCTCACAGACTAATGAGCTCCATTGTAGAGTGCTTCCTGGCCAGCTGTTTTTCTTTTCTTTAAACATCTTTCTTGAGATATCATCCACACAACAACATCCATCCATTTAAAGTGTACACAGTTATCAGTACATTCAGAATTGTGCAGTCATCACTGCAACCTATGCCCCAAATATTTTCACCACTGGAAACAGAAGCCCAATACTCCTCTGTATTTATTCTTCTTTGATTGGATTTTTCTATATCACATTTTCAGTTTTTGACAACTACTAATCTCCATGCATTTTCCTATTCTTGACACTTCCATATTCTACAAATGGAAACACAGTATTTAGAATTAGTAGTCAAGATAACACTTATCCCATAGACTGGGAAAACTAAAGTGATTAGCTTTTTTCTTAAATGTGTGTGTGTGTGTGTGTGTGTGTGTGTGTGTGTGTGTGAAAAATGTATGCTAGACAGTGTTGTATTCCTGTGCTATGCCCACAGTCCCTGGCAAACGTCTTTCAATTATCATGCTTTCAAGGATAAACTCAGTCATACACATTGTATCATGTTTCAGTATTCCCTTCTTTTTATGGATGACTAATATTATGTTGATATATTATGTTCATGTGGTCATCTGTTGATGGTCATTTGGGTCATGATCACTTTGGTAATCATGATTACTTTGAATAATGCTGCTGTGAACATTTTATGTCCATGCATTTGTATGGATGTTTTTATCTGGCATGTACTCACCAGTTGGGATTTTAACAGAGAAAGACAAACACGACCACTATAAATCTTTCTGGGGGAACTTTAGTTTCTCCAGTCTATGGGATAAGTTTTATCTTGAATACTAGCCTTCTAAAGTAGGGCAGGATCTGAACTCTTCCAGAATTCTGGAAGTATGTATGCTAAACTAATCCTCAATGGCAAATGCTAGCTAGCTGACCATTTCTCAGTATCTACCCTTTTCTCTGAATATAAGACTAGGCCCTTGCATTATCAGGGGGCACAGTATACCCAATTATAAAAATTTACAAAATAAAAGTTAGCAATGACTAACCAGGGATCACTGGACTGTTTAATGGAAATTCCTTTAAAGAGAGAAAACTCAGTTGGTAGTAGACAATACCCTTAAAAGGGTTCCTCTTTTCTGATGCCTGAAAAATGGATATCATACGCAAAGCTAAAACAATTACCACGTATTCATAAAGAGCTCCTTGAAGATCCTGAGAATGGCAGATTTGGACTTTTATGTGAGGGGACAATGTATTGTTTTAGTGATTACTGCTTTGAGTATCTGATAACAGCTCATTTATATCTTAAGTGATAAGACTTCAGAAATCCTTTTTGTATAGCAACTGTATCTGATTAATACGTAATCTAAAATTGAGATTTTTCTAGTTTTATTAGCATAGATAGATGGACTATAAAGAAAAAGTCAAAATAAACCCTTTCTTTCTGCAAGCTGGTTTAGTAATTTTTTTTTCCTCCTTCTCCTCCTCCTCCTCAGGACAGGACACCGTGACAAAAATAAACAGAAAACACTGAGCTAAATAATAGCATGTCAAATGGGACTAATAGACATCTGTAGAATATTTCATCCCAACACTGAAGAATCAATATTCTCAGTAGCCCCCAGGACTTTCTCCAAAACAGATCATACAATACAGAAATAGAATAACAGCATCGAATATAGAAATAACTTTGTATTCTACGTCATCATAATGAAATTAAAACTAGAAAGCAACAAGAACTACAGAACATATATAAATCCATGAGGGTCAAATAATAAACTTTTGAATTTTAATGAGTCACTGAAGAAATCAAGAAGTAAAAAAATACTTTTAGAATTGAAAAAACTTAAAACACAACATACTAGAATCTGTGGGACTCTATGAAAGCAGATCTAATAGGAAATTTTATAGCTAAAAGTACCTACATAAAAAAATTAAAGTGGGGCTGGAGAGATGGCTCAGCGGTTAAGAGCACTGGCTGCTCTTCCAGAGGTCCCGAGTTCAATTCCCTGCAATTACATGGTGGCTTACAACCATCTAGAAGGTCTACATTCAGACAGAACATTGTATACATAATAAATATTTAAAAAAATTAAGGTGTTCACAAATAAATAGCAGTCTACCTTAGGGCCTGGGGAAAACAAGAACAAGCTAAACTCCATTTCTTTCAGTAGACAGAAAGAAATAAGATCTGTGTAGAAAGTAATGAGATGTAAACAGAGGGAGAGAGAGAGAGAGAGAGAGAGAGAGAGAGAGAATATAAATGAAAGGAAGAGTTGGTTCCTTGAAAAGATGAAAAAGATCAATAAGTTATTAACTAAACTAACCAAAGAAAGAGAAGCGCCCATTTAATAGAATTAAAAAGCTGGAGAGCTGGCTCAGCAGTCAACAGCAATGACTGCTCTTGCAGAGAACCTGGGTTCGATTTCCAGCACCTACACATAGTTAATAACTACCTGCAATGCCAGGACCAAGGGTAGCAAGAGCATTAAGAGAAGAGGGCACTCTTCGGACCTCTGTGGGTATTTCACAAATGTGATACACAGTCATACATGCAGGTAAAACACTCATAAACATAAAAATAAATAAATCTAAAACATTAAAAAGATCAAAAGGGATTAGAAGAAATTCAGAAAATCATAAGAACATATCTTAAAAACTTGTATTCAACTAAGGTGGAAAATGTAAAATGCATAGACAAATTTTTAGAAGCATATGATCGACCCAAATTAAACCAAGATGAGAAAAACAGCTTGAACACATTTATAACGAGCAATGGGATTTGAAACAGTAATGAAACATTTCTTAGCTAAAAGCAGTCCAGCTCCAGATGGATGCGAAGTCTACCTTATATACCTTTACAGAAGAACTAACATTCATGCTTCTCAAAGTAGTCAATAAAATAGAAAATAAGGACGGATATGCATTGAACTCGTTCTACAAACCAAGTTCCCTAATACCAAAATCAGA
This sequence comes from Psammomys obesus, assembly GCF_907164565.1. Classification (NCBI taxonomy): domain Eukaryota; kingdom Metazoa; phylum Chordata; class Mammalia; order Rodentia; family Muridae; genus Psammomys; species Psammomys obesus. Next base: position 12,789,057 of record NW_026596057.1, on the reverse strand, counting down.
TAAAGACACAACAAAGTAGCAATTCACACAAATGGACTCAGATATTATACAATCATCTCAACAGATCCAAAGGTATTTAATAAAATCCCGAGACTAGAGCAGATGGAACATATAACAACATAAAAAGGCGATATATGACATTATACTAAATGAGAAAAACTTGAAAGTATTTTTGCTAAAACAAAAGATGATGAGAGTTTCCACTCTCCATTCTTGTTCAATAGTGTTGGAAGTCTTATCTGGAACAACAACAACAAACAGCAGCAATAGCAACAACAATAATAAAAAGATAGAAAAGGGATACACATAGGAAAATAAGTCAAAGCCTCTCACTTGTAGATAACATAATATTTTACAAAAGAGACCACGAGTCCACCAGAAAACAGTTGAATCTGCTAAACACTTTTAGCAAAATGGAAGGACCCGAAATTAACTTGCAGAAACCCAGCACCTTCTTATATACTAACGATAAATACACTGAAAAAGAAATAAGAGAAACAATTCCATTCACAACTGTTTCAAACCAGATTAAACAAAACCATATCACAAATTTTGAATAAACCAAACTAAAGAACAGCAATGGAAATTTTATCTACAATGGAAAATTTAAAATACTGGAGAAAGGAACTAAAGAAGATACTAGAAGAGAGAAAACCTCTATACTCAAGGGTTGGCAGAATATTGTGAAAATGGCTACATGGTGAGTTCTAGATCCAACTATTTTTCTTTCTTCTCTTTTTAAAAAAAATATTTCTTTTGAGATTATAATAGAATCACATCCTTCCCCCCCTTCCTTTTCCTCCCTTCTCACCCTCTCACATAATCCTCCCTGCTTTCTTTCAAATCCATAGCCTCATTTTTCATTAACTGTTGTACATATATACACATATATTCATAAATAGAACCTGCTTAACTTGTCTGCATGTTTTCAGGACTGACCATCTGGCATTGGATGACCAATTGGTTGGTGTACTCTTCACTGGGTAAGACTATTTCTCCTGCTCTTGGCATTCCTTAGCTGCCTGCAGTTCTTTGTGTAGGGTGGAGGTCTTGTGTTGTTTTCCTTGTTCAGCTTATGTATGGACAGTCATGTGAATGAGACGTTTTAGGTATAGCTAAAGACAGTCTCACTGAAAACTTCCTGATCCTTTGGCTCTTAACTATCTCTGATGACTCTTAGGGTGCAGTAGTGGCATGCATACCTTAGCAGTAACCAACAGCTCTCTAACCAGTTAGAGAGGCCCACTCAACAAGAGGGAACCTGGTACTGATAACCTAGTCAACTACCTAGAACTAGTAAAGCAGCTTTACTTCTCCACTTTACTAAACCACTATAATCCCTAATTATGTTCTAACTATTTGTCCTTAAATTCACAGATAAGTGTAGTCCTCACTTCCCCCTCATCAAAAACAAAACAAAACAAACAAAACAACTCTGCAACAGACAGATCATCACAGAAAACCACAAACAATCAAATACAGAGTTGTGGAGTCCAGTCCCAATGAGTACATCTAGACAGACTTTTAAATTTCACTATTTTCTATGTGGTCCACAATAAGGAGATCTCATAAAACTCAGTATGGAGACAACTCTAAAATAAAACTGAAAATTCTCTACCTCACAAATATATCACCTTAATTTATTTGTGAGGAAGGTAACAGAAAAGTGTCACTGACTAGAAAAAAAAAAAAAAAGATTAACTCCAAATCTCCAAGTATATATAAGAGTATCAAACATGAAAGGCAGACTCAAGTTTAAATCTAGGTCTACTACTTGTTTAACTCTGGATAAGTTTCTCAGTCTCTCTACCTCTAGTTCCTTAACTGTAAAGTGAGGATAAGAACAGCATCTGCAGCTGTACGCACAGTCCATGGAAAATGCTGGGTGCACAGGGAGCACTCAGTAAGCACTGGCAATACTAATCATGTGCTGACACAGCAGCACTATTTCTAAAACTGTGAATGCTGTGAGATATTAAGATGTGACTACGCATATACTCAATGATTTCAAAAGGATGGTATCTTTAATAATGTTAACATGAATTAAACATGCGAAGTTTACAAAGTTAGTAGTTCTATCTATTGAAATCCCTACTTTCTTTCTATTATGTGTCTTCTGCAAGTGACTATAAACCCAAGACTAATTTTAAATGCAACATACAGAAATAGTAGCAAAGAGCACAGATGCCAGAACCCAAATGCCCATGTGAAAGTACCATTTTTGTTATTTACAAACTGCATGATTTTGGAAAAGATTATTTAATATCTCTGTGCACCCAATTCTTCATGTATAAAATCAGCATAAGAACCTACTTATTACATAAGGTAATTATGGAGACTGAATAAGATAACCATATGTATCCAGTACTCAACAATTTTTAGTTATCTCTGTTAGCACTTAGAGTTGACTGAAGAAAAAGGAATTTACTATAACCAGTAGAACTTGATTTACAGAAACAGTATATCTGATTCTTAAAAACTTATATATACCCAAACTCTCCTATTTATATGCTTTTTTATACACTGGTCAACTGCTGAGCCAACATTTTGGACCTTGTCTCAATATAAGTAAGACAAAAAGAAAATCAAATTTTGTATTGGATTATTCTGTCACTGATGCAAAGGTATAAAAAGTTCAAAAGCCTTATCAAAATCCACCCAAAGCTAGGCATGGGGATTCACATCTTTAATCCTAGCACTTGGGAAACAGAGGTAGTTGGATATCTGTAATTCAAGGCCAACTTGGTTTGTATAGTGAACTCCAGACCAATTAGAGCTACATACTGTCTCAAAATGAGTAAGTAAATAATCCATTCTAGCGTTGGCTTGTCTTTGTTTTAAATAAACCATGTCCTACCTGTCATCTGCATTTCGAAGGGATGGAAGTCGAAAGCTTGTGTTTCTGTCAAGCTTCGACTGGCTTTTGGTCCTCTTGATGGAACCTTTCAGGCGCTTGCTGAAGAACCCCTAGAATGAAAAGGCAGAATGGTGGGAGAAAGAACAACTTGGGAACCTTGCTTTCTATAGGGAACTTGCAAAAGGAGTTTAGAGTGAAAAGGAAAGACTGGGCCAGAATCTAGCTTTCTTTTTTCTTTTTTTAATTTTATAAACACTAGCTATTTGAAACTTCTTGGTAATGACATGAGCTTTTTTTTCCTAATGTGAAAAACAGATAATTAAACTTGTTGGTAGAATCAATCTTAATTTTAATACTAGTTGTGGCAGATAAAAACCAAGTTTACAAATGGACTTTTAAGACAGCAATAAAACAGACAAACATACTGTGTTCTAAGACATATTATCAGTAATTTCAATAGAAATAATACCCAATAATTTCCTAATCTAAGAAAAATAGCTAACTGGAACAACATGTGCAAAGTCCCTGAAGTGGGAAGGTAACTGGTGTACAAGAGAAACTCAAGATACTGATGGAGGAGGGTAGGGGAGAGTTAACTAGGTAGTATAAGAATTGCATTGTTATTCTCCAAAGTGTTATTAAAATTTGGTCACATCACTTTGAATGGTGTTATTTATAAAATTAATTCAAATGCAGATAAACTATTAACTGAAATATAGGTCATCTATGCAATCATTAAAGTACTGAAAAGTTAAAGAAAACAGTGTTTACATGGAGTCACAACCTGTGACCTCAACCACCAGATCAAACTAGCTCAAATTTCGTAATGGACTGGGGAGGAGCTCTGAGGTCCCATCTCTAGCCGGACAATACACTCAACTGAAGGCTGCTGACTGAAGGGGAGTCGGTTTTCTTCAGGGATATGAGCTCTGGTAGGGTGCCCATGCTCCAGGGGATGACCTTATACCGTGCACAGAGCGGCAGCATTAAGTGGAGTCATTGAAAAAAGAGAAAAGAAAAGAAAAAGAAAAAAGAGTACATCAAATTGGGAAGGGAACGTGATGCTGCAGTTTTGGGGGGAGTTGGAGGGAAGGAAGTAGGGGTGGGTTTGATTGACTAAAACACATTGTTACTTATGATGAAATGCTCAGACAACACATTAAAAATGAACAAAGCACTCTATTCTGGCGACCTCTTGCCACTGCACCAAACTACAGAGAACTCATCATCTCGCAAATAATGATCATACAATAAAAAGAAATGTTGCATAAATTCAAGAATGAAGATGATCACCAGTTACAAGACATCATTCTGGAATTATCAGGCATGTCACTACACCTTGTTTTCAATCATTCCTCTCCCTTGCCCTCTTCTCTCCTTGCCAAGCACTGGCTAGCTCTCTTCCTTCTCCCATACAGCCCCCTTTGATTTCTTTTCAGATTAGTTCCTTACGCCTTTCTTTATCTCTTTGAACTTCAGTTTGAAGTTTACTTTATCAGATAACAAAAGAGCTATTCTAATTTGGTTCTGGCTGCTGCTCACTTGGCAGATTGTTTCCCATCTTCTGGTTTTCAATCTTTACCAGGAAAGCATGTTTCTTGAAGACAAACAGAATTGATCTAGTTTCTTAACCCAGCCTGTACTCCTTTATTGGTGACTGAGACTATTTACCTTTAAGGTTATTACTGAGAGAAATTCACTAATTCCTGTAGCTTTGTTTGTTGATTTCTGGTTGGAAGGGTTAATGCTTGCTTTTATTTCTTCCCTGTTAGTAACTGTGGTTTGCTCTTTTTTGATCATCCCTTAAATAAAACTGCTTTCATGCTCTTGTGATTAAGCCTCCACTCTTAGCTCTTGTGTACATAGTATTCCTTTTTCTTTGCAGTTATGGCTTGCTGATCATGAGATCACTTAGTTTCTGCCTTGCTCTTGAAATATTTATTTCTCTTTAATTAAAAAAAATAGTTTTCTGGGCACAGCAATCTTAATCAACAGATACTACTTTTCAGAGCCTAAAATGTATCACCCCATACTTGTTGGCATCTAGACTTACTGAAGACAGATCTGATATTATTGTTTCTACCTTTGTAGGTGAGTTAGTGTTTCCTCTTACATAAGGTGAATATTTTTATAACATTATGGCTTTATTCACTCATGAGAGAAAGATGAAAAGGTCCTGGGCTCAGTCTCCAGCATGAGAAATAACTAACTACACAAATTTAAAAAGAAAAATGGAAGAATGTATAAACCCCAGAAAAATAGCATAGAGATGCAATTATCTAATCTATATTTTAAATTCCAGCTTATTATAAGTAGATTTAAAGGAAGAGAAAGAAATATCTTTAAAAACTATTTCTTTAAACAGTCATTGCCTGATCTGTTATAGAGAGTTGCCATTAGTTCTCAAGATAAATGTTTTATTTACTATTTCTCACCAGAATGGTCTCCTTACCAGTGATTCTCAATCATCCTAATCCTGTAACCCTGTAGTACAATTCCTCATGTTGTAGTAACTCAACCATAGAATTATTTCGTTGCTACTTCATAACTGTAATTTGCTATACTGTTATAAATCATAATGCAAATATCTGATATGTAGAATATCTGATGCCCTTTGGGGTTGCTACCCACAGATTGAGAACCACTGTTTCGTGTGCTCAGAAATCTATTCAGCAAGAAAGACTTAATGACAGAATTTTAGATGTACTGTTAGGGTCGAATGAGATTCAGGCCAAGGACTTGACCAAATATGAATTTATTTCAAATAAAAATACAGATAAACACTTGACTGATACTGTCCTAATAGATGTTCATTTATATAGCCCTTGAATTTTACCTTTTATTGATGCTTATTTCACTACACTCCATTACTGTAATATTATTAAATAAGATTTATTTTATGCTTATTTTTTTTGTATAGAATTTTATCAGGAGTTGTAAGAAAATTAAAAATAAAACAAATGCAAATTCTGCCATAGGGGAGTTTGTAATTTAACACAAGATTCAGACACTATATATAAATATATACATAATCTTACTAGAAGACCTGAAATGGCTGAGGGAAGAATCTCTGAGCACAGATATTATTATTATAAACCTCTAAATTGAGACATCAAGTAGAACAAAGACTGACAAAATCAAAATAGCATAGTCAATGACTGTGAAATGAGTACACGAGAAGTAGCATGCATATAATGGCATACTGACAGAAAATAAAACAAACAACCCCCCATGAAAAACAGAAAAAAAAAATCTATGAAATAATGCCTGAAAATTTCTCAAATTAAAATCAGACACCAGAGCAAGAAAGATCCACAGAGAACATCGAGCAGCAGAAATGTTCCTAACAAACTAAAGACATCAAAATTTCATATACGCATATTTTTTAAAGATTTATTTTATTTGTATAAGTGTTTTGTCTGAACGTATGTATGTGTACCACATGCATGCCACCGTAGTTCAGAAAAGGGTGTTGGAGCCCATAGAACTGAAGGTATTCATGGTTGTAAGCTATGGGGTTTTCTGCAATGACAATGAGTGATCTTAACCACTGAACCATTCCCTAGCCCCAAATTATGCATATTTTAAGCCAAAGAAAATCAAAGTTAAAGAATAAATACTAAAAAAATCTGGGAGTTGAAGAAGAAAATTCACTTCATGCACAGAAATAAGAATGGCTTCATGCTTAAAGCATATCCGAACTTGCATGAAATTTGTCTTATGCAGCCCAGCACAGCAAAAAAATTTAAAAATCTAAAAAAAAAAAAGAATTACATCTTTTCAGAAACCATGGAAACAAGACACATGGCAAAAAACTAAACAGATGAGAGGGGGAAAAATACAATACAATACAAACAAACAAACAAAAAAACGCCACTACTTTAGAATTCTGAACCTAAAAATTATTCTTCTAAAGTGATGAAAGAAGTAGTCATAATTTTCTCAGACAAAAAAAATTGTGTTTCAAAGTCTTGCTGAATATCAAATACCAAAAAGAAGTTTGGAAGTGAAGACAATAACCATTATAGAAGTAAAGTGAGTCTAACTGAAGCAAAAAAAAAAAAAAAAAAAAAAAAAAAAAAAAAAAAAAAAAAAAAAAAGAAAAGAAAAAGAAAAAGAGACAAAAATGATACAGAACAAGAACAGTAAACAAAATAGTAACAAACATGTTAGCTGGTAATCCATCAATAATCACTTTAATATTAAAAGTATAAATGTATCAGTTATAATGCAACAGGATTAAACCATGCACTGTTTAGAAAAGGTCATTTAAAATACAGAGATGAAAGGCAAATGAACTGTGAAGATGTAAGTCGCCAACACCAGAGAAACTACATTCATCTCAGACAGAGCAGATGCCAGAAAGAAGGTACTAAGATCAGCAAAGTAACAATAATAAAAACATAAATGTCCCCAAAGACAACAAATTCAGTGTATGTAAACCTAACAAGACCATCAAAGAACACAAGGCAAAACTGATAAACTGCCAGAAGACGGCTCTGCTATGGTGTCATAACTGAAAACTGTTTAAGTCTGTTATCAGAAACAGACAGATCACACAGGCAGGAAGTCAGAAACCATAGTAAAACAATCAACTGAACATAACTGACATCTATGGAGTTTTTCGTTTTATAAGAGCAGAATAAATTCTTCTGAAGGTCTACTGAAATTTCCATGGATAGAAAGATTCTACGCCATGAAACCTACTGTAACAAATTTAAAAGAATAGAAATCATGTAATGATTGTTTTCAGACAACTATGGAATTAAACTATAAATGAGTAAAAGAAAGATGACTGACAAATGTTTAGATTACATAATATACATTTTTTTTTAACTGAAAAAGAAAAGGCTTATTGACTTATGTGTGTGTGGTTTATGTACAGGTCAGAGGAAAATTGTGGTAGTCATCAATTGCGCTCCTGCGGACAGAGCTTAGACCCTCATCCTTGGCAGCAAGCATCTTTATCTACTGAGCCATCTTGCCAGCCTAATAATATACTTCTAAATAGCATATGAGTCAAGAAGGAATTATGTAATTAAAAGAACACTTTAACTAAATGAAAATGAGATCACATCTAAATTTGTGAAATGCAGTAAAAACAGTAGAAGTGAATTTACAGTATTAAATATAGACTATATTAAAGAAGATCTAAAATCAATAACATAATGTTTACTGTAGGAAACTAAAAAAACACTAGCAAATTAAAAACTAAGTAAACACAAGACTAAAAACATGGGTTTAAGTCAATAAAACTGAAAGCATAAAATCAAGAGAAAAATCACTGACCCTAATTCATATTTGTTTCCTTGAAGTGATAAATAAAATGAATAACCCTATATTCAGGGTAAGAAAAAAAGACAGTATACAAATTGCTAGTATCAGAAATGAAAGAGGGTATATTGCTATAGATCTCATCAATTTTAAGATGATAATAAAGTACAACTGTGCATCTAAAATTGAGAGCCTAGATGAAATTCCTTCAAAGTCAAAATCTGCCACGCTCAAATATCAAATAGCCATCAGCCTGTCATGTAGTAAAGAAGCTGGGCTTTCTAGTGTGTGCCTGTAGTCGCACTTTTAGCACTGAAGGAGGAGTAAAACTGCTTGAGCCCAGGGGTACCCTACGCAACTTGAAACGACTTGATCTCGAAAAGAAAAACAAATTGACTCAACAATTAATCCTTGAACATAAATTATCAGGTGAATATGTTCTAATTAGTGAGTGCTACCAAACATTTAAGGAGGAAATTATACCAATTACTTATCATTTCTTTGAGAAGATGTAAGTACAGAGAATACTTTGTTTTAGGTTTATAAAAAAAACCCAACAACAAACTCAGTGGTTGGTACAGAATCGCCATATAATCACTCCCGCTATACACACACAGCTGTTCTATCACCACTTCACGCTCATGGGGACATCTATTAGAAATGATGCATCTACTTTGAGATCATTACTGTCCAAATGCTATAGTTTTCATTAGCGTCCATTGCCAGTGCTGTCTTAGACATGTAGATATGTATGCTTTAGACATGTGTAGATATGTATGCACATCATGGTACCATTCAGAGTATTTTCACTGCCCTAAGAATCTTCTGAGCACCACCACCTAATCATCCATTAACCATCTGTAGCCCTCAGTGCTTTTGCTGACTTTTTACTGATTCTGTGATTTTACTTTTTCCAGAGTGTCATATAGCTGGAATCATGTGATATGCAGATGTTTTTAGTTTTGACTTCTTTCTTTAAACAACGGGCATTTACCTTTGTTCTGCTCTGGTCTAGTCTTTGTTTTCTAGTCTTTCCTCTGGCTCATGTTGACAAGTCTCTAAGCTTAGAGATTCTTTGCCCGGCTATGCTCTACCAGCAGGCTCATCAAGGACAGTCTTTGCTACAGTTTTTAATTTCTAACATTTCTTTCTAGTTCCTTTTCAATTCCTTCTTCTTTGCTTACCCTGTCTATCTGTTCTGCTCCAGCACGCTGTCCACTCTAGCCACAAAAGTCCTTAGCATATTGATCATAACTTTTAAATTTCCAATTTTGTGATTCCATCTGAATTTGGTTCTGATATTTTCTGTCTCTTTAAACTATATTTTCTACTTTTTCATATGTTTTATGTCGATGCAAAAAATTACACCTCTGTTCTTAAAGGGAATAAGAGATAGTTTATTCTGGAGTCACTCTGAGTGGCGATGGTCCTAGAGCACAGATTTCGGTTAAGCCAAATTTTATGTTCCAATATGGAAGCAGTCTCATGAAGTTTTTACTGTTTTATGGAACAGAGAAAGTTATAAATCAAGGCAAGTTTAAAATACATTTTTGGGTACATCAGAGAGGCAGGTACATCAAGACGGGAAAACTTTCCTATAGGTTCAAGATACTATCTGATGGCATTCTTCTCTTTTGGATTGGTAGAAGCTAGGTGTCTGCTAAACCAGTAGAACTAATTTCAGACACAGAGAACAAGGAATGGCTATTTCAGGGGATTAGAACTTAGCCCAACTATGACAGTATCCAAAGAACAAGACAAGCAGTTCTCAGCCTTTGGGTTGAGACCTTGTGGGGTCAAAAGACCCTTTCATAGGGGTTGCCTAAGACCACAGGAAAACACAGATCATCATTATGATGCATAACAGTAGAAAAATCACAGTCATGAAGTAGCAATAAATAATTGTATAGTTGGAGGTCACCATAATACGAAGAATTGTATTACAGGGTCAAAGTATTAGGAAGGTTGAAAACCACAGAACTAGACCCACTGAGCCATCTCCTTATCACTGTATCTCCCTTTTATTAGATTAAGGAGGCAACATCAGGCTTTCAAGATGAGTTGTTTTGAATTGAGTCATTAAAAAACAACAACAACAACATTAAAAAAAAAAATCCTGGCAGTTTGTAAAAGTACATTTTAAGAGGCTCAGAAAAATGAGATTCCTGGTCACTTAGGGGGAGAGACCTACTTATATCCATGAAAAAAATATACTTGATTTTAAATATTAGTTTACATTAAACAAAGTTTACTTTAAATTTGTTTTGATTTATTTATTGCAGGTTTGAGTTTGACAACATATATATCTCAATTATTTTGGTTATCTTGCTTTACAAATTAAGCTTTTGAATAACCGATCTTTTTTTAAATAGAATGATTTTAAGAAATATGTTGTCGGATGTGGTAACCTAGAGAGCTGCCCACAGACAAAAGGGATAAAGAGATGACTTTTTCCTTCTTTGTTAATGCAGTTTTGTATTACACAAAAAAATAATTGTTACAGATTTGACTGACTACTTTCATTGTTCAAATCTGTTGGTTGAGTATACTGAATAAAAATGTTGAGATCTTTAAGAGATTCTGTTAGCTGGTTAATTTTAGAAAACTTTTTAAATTGAATCACTTATTCTTGACAAGGCAGACTGTCTCTGAGTATATACTTTTTAAATTTTATTAATTACACTTTATTCACAAAGTGATTATATACTTTTTAAAGTGGAGATTGAAAACCATTTCTTTTGGGGAAATGCAACTTAGAATTAAACTGTCTCTTGGAATATGTGTACTACAATGTGATGTTTACAAAATATGTATTAAGTCATATTTTCAAATACTAATAATTATGGACATTTAAGGTAGTTCCAATTTTAAACATTTATACCGTAACAAATTTTTTTAACCAAAAATTTTGTTTTACTTAAGACACTTTGTTTTTATTCATTAAATAATAGCTAGAATTGTTAATACTTAAAACAAATATACAAAGTTATTCATATGTAAAAGCATGGAATATCATTTAGACACTTTCTTTTCACATGCTTTCCTTGGATGCTAACTTTAACTGACTTCTTTTACAAGGCTTCCCCGTGCTCATTCCTTGTGCAGGAGTCTGATGTAAACAAAGAGCTAATTACAGTTACTTTGCCCTTCTACAGAACTCCAGTGCATGGCCTAGTTATAAAATTGCATTTAACTCATGTTAATCTTGATATAAAAATTTTCCTCATGTAACTTTGTCTCTTAGTGTTCCTCCCAAAGTTGTACAGTTATTACCTCCTGACCTATGTTCTGGATCTTTGCCAACCATTAAGTTTTATCATGGCCCCTTGGATGGACCCTTCTCTGAGGCACTGCTCCCCTCACTGCCCTTTGTCAGCCAAGAAGCAGTTACAGGAAAGATCTGGACCTGACCCCCTAAAAGCAGTTTAGATGACCTCTAAAAGGGGTCTAGTCTGCCATGGGCCATCCAATTCATTACTCTTTTTGCCACTCTGGACATTGTTTTGGGGACTGAAAACTAAAACAGGCGGACTTGAAGCCTCCTCTGTATCAGTTAACCTCTCTGTCTCATCAGCTCAGATAATGACATCCTTTAGAATCAGCTGCACTCCCTGACTGCTGCAGTACTCTTGAGTTAAAAAGGACTAGATCTGATTACTGGTAAGGATGGGATTCTGTCCTCCCTTTTTAATATGCTGCTTCCAGACCAACAAATCCTAACTGGTTTGAAATGAGATCTAGAGTCAAGGGCAGAAAAACAAAACAAAACAAAACAAAAAAACAACAACAAAAAACTAAGCATAAGCCCCCTCTTATATATGGGCTTCCCACTCTAGTCCCTCCCCGGCTCATTCCTTTTTCTTCCTGTTTATACTCATGCTTACGTTTTAACTCTCTTTTAAATAGTTTACTTACGGAATTTCACCCTATACTCAAAACAAAATGTTCCATGCAAGCTCTCCCAATAGCTTTCACCCTACAACAGTTTTGTTTGTTTCTAATACATCTGCAAAAAGACTGTTGTGATGCTATGGAGAAACTATGGCTATAAGGAACCTTCATCCCTGTTACCCTGGGCCAGATACAATTCTTAACATTAGTCCTATTTTTTCCAGTTCCTTTCCTTTGCTGGTCTGTAGCTCATTGTGGTGCAACAGTCCAGCAATGGGAACATCACTGTTGTTCCAAATTAACTGTATGCCCACTTTCTTGCACTGGCCTGCTCTGTCTCTCTTGCCTCCTTCCCTCTCCTTCCCCTCCCCCAATGTTCCACAGAAAATCTCTCAATTCTACTCTAGAATCAGACCACCTGCTTCTAGCCCTCTAATAACTATTTTGCAAATCTCTTTAGGAATACAGAATGGCAATTGCTTATCCATTGAAGCTCATCAAGTTAAGATTCTCCCCCGCTACAAGATCAAAGGACCCCCCTCTTCAATGGACTTGGAACTATCCCCTCTAACACAGACCCTTCTGAGCACAAAACACCAATAACTCATCTGTCCTGTATTTTTATATATTCTGAAGCTTAGGAATGATAGTTTCCTGCCGAAAGGCTACTCTTCCCTGCTTCCCATTCAGACTTCGTAAGTCATTTCTACCCATTTTGGGAGTGGGGGCATGAAAGACCACATTCCACTCTCCTTAGTAGGCACTTTGGCCTTCTACACATATAGGTGTCAAAGATGCCCCCCACCATAAATAAATGGTTCTACTTAAGGTCAGAGCAAGACTCTCTCTCTCTCTCTCTCTCTCTCTGCCTTCTCTCCTCCTAAAGCTGCTTTCTAAACTAAGTTTTTAACTTGAGAATATGGTAGATCATCTCCTATACCTGACATCGCCTATATCTGATAATCAGTGGTACACAGAAAGTAGAAAGGATGGGGCCTTTCCCCTTCTTATCATGATAGTATCACAGTACTCCGTAAATGTATGGCTTAGAGTAAAAGTATATTTGAGGTTTATACCATCTTGATTCAGTATCCCTTATCTCTGTTTTTCCAATACATATAATACTAATACTGAATATGAATCCAGGGTGAAAGCCTGTTGATTAGGAACATAGATGAAAACTATCAACCCAGAGGAAAGAAAGGCAATAAAAACAGGTTCTGGAATCTCAGATTTGTGTCTAGTTCATTAAGAGGTGTGTCCCCTGGTATTCACAATGATGCTTTGTATGTTGCTGGTGCTCACTAAATATTAGTCAACTTAATGAATTTACTGAAAGCTTTGTGCATATCATACCTGGAAGAGTAGATGTTTCCTAATGTTTACTTTATTAAACCATTTAATCCATGCAGCAACTCCATGGAGTAAGTATACAATAACTTGCTTCAGTTTAAACAGCTAGTAGATACTGAGTGAAGATTTAAACCTAGCACACTACAAATATTTAAATGTTTTATTTATTAGTGTTTTTATTGAGCATTTATTACTTGTCATATACCTGAGTCATTTGACATATCATTGGAAAAAACCCTCGCCTTCTTTGAACTATATGTGCCAGTAGACAAACAAAGAATAAATAAGAACATAATAAATAAAGGCAAGTGCCACAGTAAACTAGAGTCATGCTTAGGGCCTTGTCGATGTTAAGTGGTCAGGGTAGGTCCCATAGGGAAGGACCACATTTGAGTACAACTTAAGAAGGTCCAGTAGCCTGAATTGGAGGGAAAAGTACTTCAGGCAGCAGAAGCATGCTAGGTAAAGGCTTCAAGGCAGAAACCTGTCTACTATGTTCAAGGAAGCGCCAGGAAGTAAAAAAAGTCAGTGTGTATCTGTATCTCTCTCTCTCTCTCTCTGTGTGTGTGTGTGTCTGTGTGTGTGTAAAACGATAGGCAAAAAGCAGGACATGAAGTCACAGAGGAGTCAAGTGCTGTTGCTCCCTGAAAGGGGAGGACAGGTAGAAGTGTGTGGATCTTGTAGACCCCTATAAAAACTTCATTTTTACTCTTAGAAAGGAAGCCATAACAAATCAATAAAGATGGGTGAATTTTTCTGACAAAAATATCCTTCCTCATTAAAACTGATAGGTGTAGCGACTTAATATGGCTGAAGCAAAACATGTGCAATTGATAGTAAATTTCTTTTATTAACAGGAGGCTGTCTCATATAAAGAAGATAACTAACCCTCTTAAGGTCACAAGTCGCTAAGTGGCAGATTTTGAGATTAAGCAGCCTGACTTTTGAACTCTTGCTGCTTAATTACTATGTGATACTAATTCTCCATATTCTAATTCCTCCTCAGTGTTCTAAGCACTGTAACTTATTTTCCTCATATGTATTGTACTGACATATATATTAAAAATTATATGACAAAAAAGCATTATATGAAGAAAGTAGAAAATAAGCAGCAAAATTTCCAGTGTAAATTTGACTTAGTGTAATTTGTCAGTGCATATCCTATCTATACAATCAAACTGAAGTGAACCCTGACAAAATTACTTTTATATGTACCTAATCCTGAAGTTACTGAGTATATTAAAAAGACAGAACTTTTATATATCACTTAAAAACAAATGAATACCAATATGAAAATGCTTCCCTCTCACAGTTATAGTATTTGTGTCCCACAGAGTACAGAAGATGTTTCTGTAAATTTACAACAAAAATCCATCAGTGAAAATGGAAACAAAAAAGGCTATGCATATCAATCTTCCTCCTGACACCAATGTTATCTAAACATATTCTAATTAAATACTCACAAGCAAACCAACAAAACAACTCAAAAACTTCTACTATACTCAGTTCAGGTAGAATTACAGCAAGGTTTTGCTTTAAGAATTACAGTATATAATTTAAAAATATAGTACAAAAGCCCATCATTTGAAGAAGCCCACAGTAACTGATAGCACCAAAATGACTTACTTTAATTAGTTGGGGATTACTATTTTCCTTCAAACAGAGGCTGAAAACCAGCAATTGCTGGCATAAAAACAAATGCTGGCTTTCTCTTGATCTTGGTAGATAAAACAAAGATAAGAACAAAAGTTGTCTACCACCTATACATTAGAGTAACCCCGAAAGACTGAACTTGGTTATCTGGCTATGACTGGTGGTGGAAATAAAACTGCTGCTATGCAACCGCTCTCTGAAGCCTCAGTGGAGGGACCAGGAGACGCTGACATGCGGTGTCCTAGCACTGCTGCTGCTCCCTTAAGACAGGGAGAAGTGGAGCTAGAGACATGTCATCACCTTTCCCAGGAAAACCTGGGGCTGTGCAACAAACCTCTGCTTGAATTTTTCTCACAGCAGAAACCATACTGTAATTCAAGCAATGAGGAAATTTTAACAGCATTTCCTTAAAATGCAGTATGACTCACTAAGAAAATGTCACCTTGCCCTCCAGGAGAGACTAAGGTGAGAAATGACTTCATTTTTTACTTTTCAAATTATAATTTAATTAGTAAGTTAATCTGTATATTTTATCATCAATTGTAATTGGTCTAATTAGAAAGACTAAATTATATCTACATTATTCCCTTTTATTCTCTCTTAGTTTTCTTAGGAACATGTTAGATGTTTAATTAATGTTGACTAAAAGATAACTATAAAAAGTTAGTAAGGAAGCTATGTGTGGTGGCACACACCTTTAATCCCCTGCACTTGGAAGGCAAAAGCAGGTGGATCTCTGTGAGTTTGAGGTCAGACTTGTCTACAAAGCAAGTCCAGGATAGCAGGATAGCCAGTGCTGTTGCACAGAGAAACCCTATCTCAAAATAAATAAATAAATAAATAAATAAATAAATAAATAAATAAATAAATAAATAAATAAA